>NC_135836.1:11520480-11672980 GCF_029677425.1 Wolffia australiana | reverse complement strand
ATGTAATGGTGAGGTTGCAGTAAAATGAGAAAATGTTTTCAGTGACCATATGAGCTTTTTTGGGGCAATCAAGATAAACTATTTCTCTCCTCAATGTCCTTATCGACTTTGACAACTAACCCGTGCGGTACATGGTAACATTGTGAAAGGAAAAAAATCAGTGTGTAAAATTTTTTAACGTAAAGGAATCAAAAGAAATTAACTTTAAATATGAGTAATACCTAGAGATTCTTGTCCATCCTTCTTGTGGAGATTCATCATCAAACTCTTCTTCAACCAATTCGAACTCCTTTATCTCAGGGAATGAGTCGGCCATGTTGCTCTCTAGATATTATTGCCTCAACTAACATTTTAATGTCATCAATATGGATATGTTCTTAGTTGAAAGCCTTGAACTTTTGCATGTGCAAATTCCACAGCCAATGGAGAAGAATCTTTCAATTGGTGCACTAGAGACACAAATGGGAAGGAAGTCTCGAGCCAAAACAGACACCTTAGGGAATAACTTACAACCCTTGCATTGCCACCATAATAGAGTGTCATTTGACATGTGAGGTATTTATAGGTAGCTCAATCGCTCATCGTCAACTGATGTGTTGACCTGATTTTGACGTGGCAACATCTGTGTAGGCCTTGACATGATGGAGGGCATGAAGCTCTCATCCAACCCACCATCCTCGATTGGACTTTGCTACCCTTCTTTGCCTCCTACGTCGTTGTCATTCCTCAAATTTGAGACTTCCTTCTCGTTGATATCATTCACAAGTCTTCAAACATATGCCACCAAGGCCTCACAATATGTGGGTACAATAGAGTTTAATTTACTTTGTGGATCTACAACTGAAAAATCATTATTTCCTGAACACGATCCTGTTACTTGGAAAGCTTTGCTCTCTTGGCTCTACATGTAATCTAGATGGGGGCTCATCGATCCACTGTGAGGACAACACTATTAAGGAAAGGCATCCTTGGTCAACGACATTAATATGTTTGAGAAGGTGTTCATCAAGAACCTTGATCAATGATAAAACTGGACACCATCACACGTTTAGATCTGCAAATAATATATTGTGCTTTGTGAAATACCTTCAAATTTCATCAAAATGTGGTTCCAATTGCCATTCACTTTCATCAAACATATATTTTCTTTTTGTGATGTTGTCTGGCTTCAAAAGGGCCATCTTGTACAACAATTTCCTCTTTTATATTCTAATAACATGCATTTTTAATTGGTAATATGCCCATATTTAGATATTTATTTACATTAAATTGCTTATTTATGTGTGTTATCAAGCCTAGAATATGATTTTTTTCTGAATTGTTTGGTATTATAGTCAAAGTGATGTCATTTTTGAAATTCAAAATGTGAATTTGTAATAATTTTATCAATTAATTTTATTTTTTGGAATTATTTAATGGCCCTTCGACATTTTCGTCTTCTGAGATCAAAGGAGAGAGAAACTGGAGGGTGAGAATAATCCAAATTCAAATAGAGATATCTAACGATCCAAAAGTATTTTTGGATTGAAAATCTGATTGTGGCTTTATTTTTCCTACTTCTTCCATCCGTACAGTTTGATCTATAATCATAGCCTTGGATTTTATTAAAACTATCTTTGAACCCACTTTCTCCTAGAGAGGCTGATTGAAAGAGAGTGAGGATTTTGACAGTTCATCAAGGTGTTCTTGGTGTTTTGAGCGACTTGTAAATGGAGAAGCTAATCTGCATCAGAAAAATGCATTGAACATAGGCAGAACATAGGGATCTAGGCAGAACATAGGCAGAACATAGAAATGTAATTAAATTTTCTCCGATAAAAAAACATTTATAAATTTTTAATCTCACTCAAGTATGTTCACTAGAGATCAAGGTCATCTCCTCAGGGACTGGAACTCACAGACGGCAATAATTAAAGAGTCAGAATAAGTGAGAAAAGAAAGTGAAAAATGAAAGAAATGAAGAGAAAATAGTAGGTGTTTGTAGAAATGTCTAAATAAAATAAAATAAAGTTATTTTTGTTTAATTATAAGCATAAAACTCATAAGATTTAGGTAATTTTTCAAAATATTTTTATTGAATTAAAAATGTGAGCAAAAATGAGAAAAAGTTGCTTGATATTGAGATCTTTGCCAATGTTTGATGAAATGCATGAAATGGAGCAAGTAAATTTTCATGCAAACTTTTGGTTTTATCTTAATGTATTTTATATTTATTTATCAGGCTCATATTAATGTAACTTATAGGAGTGTATAGTAAAGTCGACTTAAAAGATTCGGCCACCTTGATAGATGGTCGACATTAGCTTCAAACCTCCAGCAATTGATGATGTCTTCCTTTGGGTGAGTCAATGATTCTAGTTTCTCCTCTTCCAGCCTCCATCATCTCTCATTTGAATGATAGAGGCTGCCACCCTATAAACTGGAAAGATCAATGAAGAAACTGATAGAAGAGGATGTTCTTCCCATATTTAAAGTTGAAGAATCAATTTTGTTGGGAAAGATTGTGTATAAAATAGGCTAGTCCTTAATGCTGTTCAAGGGTATCCAGCCTGAGTTGATGATGAGTCCTAACCAAAAGTGTGTGAATACCCACAATGTAATAGACTTGGTAACAGGGTGTAAGAAAGATACCAATAAAAGAAAATTATGGTGAAGCTCTATCATCTGCGATGTGTTTTTTTATTTTTTATTAAAAATTTAAATGTGAGAAAATATATAAAATATCTTTATGCCATGGATGGCGGCGGATGTCAGGGAACAACAACTTTGGGCCTTGGGTTGATTTGTCCAAATTAATCTAGAATTAGCCAAATTAGGATTTTTATGTCATTAATTTAATCTTGAATTAGCCAATATTATTTATACGTTTTCCACTTAACTAGTCTATATTTAATATATGATAACGGGTAGATCCACATGGAGGAAGGAATTTATATCAGAAAATTTTCTTAAGCTTTAAATTATATAAGATGTTCAAATGAATGAGTTTTCTCACTCTAGAAGCCCATTCAAACCTCCTTACAGACCGGGTCAGCTAAAGTCAATAATTGCGAAACTAATCCACAATTTAAATTTCAAAAGCCTATTTTCAAATATGGGAAGGAGTGAACTTTGATCCGGCCTCAAAATCAAATTATCCTATCCCGCCAAACCCTTGGAGTTAAATCCAACGGATGGGAGAGTTAGGGCAGTTATATTGAATCTCTTCTCCCCCTCTCTTTGTATCTCATCTTGGATTTCGGCTCCCAACTTGTTCTTGAAGGCCTACTGCATCACATTTCTTTGATCCATTCTTGATTTATAAGAGTTTGTAAGAGAGAGTTCAAGTGTGATCATTTGGCCCTCGGCAGAAGTGACAACAAGGATAGTTTTATCTCTGGAATGTTTAATTTGAAGTTTCTCACTTTTTATATGTAAATATTCCTATGGATTACCTAGACTTCAGGCTATCCAATGCATCAAATGGCACAAAAAAAATCCTCCTTTAGCAAAAGTCACTGCATTTTTTTACCACTGCTCATTCTTGCCCAATTCTACTGCTTGGTGGTGTGCCACCGCCCACAAATTACGCGCCAGCATGCACATCGACCTAGAGATTTCACTGCAAGAAGGGGGATCAAAGGTTCTACTTTGCCTTAAATTTTATTTATTTCCCTTAAACATCCCAAAAAATTCCTAAACAAATCATAACAAAAAAACTATTTATTTCATTTATTTAAATTATTTTGAAATAAATGTTTATTTTGATTTATTTGAGACTAGTCTTCCTTCATTTAATTTTTTTTAATTTGTGAAATAGTTTAAAATTCATAAAATATAAAATCCCATAAAATGTTATTTTAGAAAATGTTTGAATTGCAATTACTGTCTCATTACCTGATCCTTATGGAATCAACCCTTCCTTACCTCGTACTAAGAAATGAAAAAATTATAAATATTTTTGCATAAACCAGAGTCTTAAAAAAACTTATTTAATGTAGAAAATGGTTCATCAATAACACAAATAATCTACCCTAATATAAATTTAAAATTCTCACTTATTTGTGATATCTAGTAAATTTACACATCACAAACGTTTTTTAAAATCTAAGGTATATAAATGGTATCAATAATAACTTTTATATCATATTTTCTAGCCATTCTCTCTTGTATATCCATTTAATATCTTTAATGGTCTATTTATTCTAGTCCCCCTGACCTTCGTGTTATTTGCTTCCCATTTCATCATCTTGTCTTTCAATGGGAAATAAAATAATTATAATTTCATGTTAAATATTTAAATAATAAATATTTTTGAAATTATTAATAATCCCCAATTTTTCCTCATAGATAAAAATAACAGTAAATTCTGTCACGTCTTGTATTTTCTCTGATGAGCTACAGATTGACACAAGTGAGTATAGTTAGTTCTGTATTCGAGTAATATATTTTTTATGATATCAATTGTTTCATAAAACAAAAAATATACTTTAATCACACTAATAGTACTGAAGAGTATAAAAAATCTAGCATACCAGATATGTAAACAATTATTTTAAATCATATAAACTATTATAAAGTAAATTTAGCCATAGTTTTAGAAAATTATACAATACAATATTGACATTTGAATTAATATATTTTAAAAGCCCCATATATCACTATATTAATTCAGGATAATATATCTATTCATGAAATGTAAGCTACTTTTACCCGAGGTAACCTTAAACACTAAGTTCATTTCTTTGGCTACAGTTCTCAATTTCACTTCATTTTAAACATGCACTGGATTCTTTTTCATGCCTAAAGGATCCCCAGATTTATTAATGTCAGAACATATTCTGGAATTATTCTTCTACTCTCATTCATCACAATCTTCAAGTGTGCCTTTAAATTTAAAATTTGTTGTCATCTTATAGTATAGGATTGGACGAGTCTCAGTATTTTACCAAGGTATTTTGCAGATTAAATTCTATTTTTTACATTGATCACGTTTTCTACTGCATCAAATATTCCCAAGAAGCTTCCATCAGATCTATGAATTCCTCAATAAATAGAACCTTTTCCCTATTAAATGAAAATAAAATTCCTAAATTTCATCTTAAATATAATTTTACTAATCTTTTTTCTTATAAATAATAAAACATTTATATAAAGTTAATCACTTTTTATATAAGTACCTATGATTAGATTTATAAAAAAATTTAGGAAATAAATTCAAATAATCCCCACCTTGGACATTTCCATTCACATTGTTAAGTGAAAATATTGAGAATTTTTTTTATGCTCTAGGTCACCAAATATCCTTACTTTCTCGTGGGTATTTTTGAAAAAAATTATGATGGTCCAATATTTTATTATTGAGTACTCGAAGATATTGACCAATACAGTTAAAGAGGGTGTAACATATGTTTGCTACGTAGTGCTAAAACTTCCCAGTAAGATGAGTACCAATAAGGTGGCTGAAAATTGCCTTAACTACTTTTATTGGGATGAACTAATAACTTTATATTATGTAAAATACTACAGTATTAGAGAAAGATGTAGGTGAAACGGATGACGGCACAGTATTTAATTGTTTTTTGGGTTTATTCCTACTAAAATATTGCGGTATCCTCCATCTCATTGGAACTCATTTCTCAAATCCTAAAACGAGTGAAGACATGCATATTCCAGCCATCTAAAACCCACATAATGACTGGCCTTGGTGCCGCAAAGGCAGTTCAATCCTAGTATCAAAGATCATAAATAGATGAACAACACTAGTTACATCTAAAAAGATATAATCAACACCAAATAAAAGGTTTTATCGACTCCAATATATTTTGGCTAAAGGGCTATATCTTCTCCTGTTCAATGGTTCGCGGTTAGCGTCAAATATCAGCCTATTCGGTGCATCACGTCCTACACTTGCAGTACATTTCAAATGACTCCTTTATATCCTTCCATAAAAATTATGCACAAGTGCACTTTGGTTTCTCCAAAGGACTCAGGATCAAATATCCACAATGACCCATTTCTTCATGCATTTCAGAAACACCTCTACACATTTGAATGGACGATAACAATTTTCAGAGAACGAAATACACAAGTAACAAGGTCCCCCCCCTTACATCTTCGCCTGACCACATCTCATGATCAAACAAAAATACATCTCATGATAAAACAAAAATTATTCCACTCAGCCAAAGAAGCTCGCCGCGTAAAAGCCGAAGCATGCTCGCAAAGAAAATCCAGAAAGTATCGTAACCAGATAATAAAGATCATTTAGGGGGAGATTTCATCATCTCGAGCACCTTCTTCCACGAAGGCCGGCTCGATATCTCGGCCCACCAGCGACCGACGTTCTTCCGCGAGGTCAGAAGATGAGCGCGGTCAGTGCGAGCGAGGTAATGCGAGTTGGGGAGATGAGAGAGATCGGCGAGAGAGAACTCGTCTCCAGCGAGGAACCTGCTTTGCTCCAGCCGCTGCTCGTACACGTCCAGCACCTTCGCGAGCTTCCCTTCGTTCTGTTCGATCGCCGCCTCGTCCTGCTTAAGCTTCATGCGCGGCGCAAAGGCGAGCTGGAAGATGAGCACCGAGCTGGGTGGGTTGAAGGACTGCGCCTCCGCTTCCAGCCACTGATCTATCGACGCGCGCGCCAGCAGTCCGTCTCCGAACAGACCCTCGTTCCCGTTCCCGGCGAACTTGTCGCAGACGTATCGGCAAATGGCGCGAGACTCTGCGAGAATGAAGGTCAGGGAGATAGTGAAAAGATGGCAGCGGACGGTGGGGGAAGCGTTACCGAAGAGGGTGAGGCTGTCGTCTTGGAAGACGGGGACTTGGCCGAAAGGCTTTTACAGGAGAAGAGAGAGAGGATGTATGAGCGTGAAAATCCGTCGATAAGAGAGAAATTTAGAAAGAAAGATGGGATTTTTTTATCGGTGGGAGTGCGTACATGGAGCTTGAGGTAGTCGGGAGATTTGTGCTGGCGCTTGGCCATGTCGACGGGGATGAGCTGAAAGTCCACCTCCTTCTCCAGCAGGCAGGCCAGAACGCGAGTCACGGCCGTAGACATGGTCGGCCCGTAAACCTTCACCGTCGCCATTGAATTGACGCGGTTGCGCAATCTCCTTCTCTCCTCCGGGCTGGGAAAAGTGTGCAGACGGATTTTTGGAAATGTAGACGGGAATGACGAGCTGCTGGACTATGAAGAGGCCGCGTCCCCGTCGGTGGAACTGGCGGATAGGGTGCACTTATGAGTGGTTGGGCGCTCTCTCTCCCCCCCTCTCTCCCTTTCCGTTCCTATATACTCTCTCTTTCTCTCTCTATCTTTCTCTCTCTCTCTCTCTCTCTCTCTCTCCCCCTTCCTCTCTCTCTATTTCTCTATCTTTCTCTCTCCTCTCTCCCACTATTTCTCTCTCTTTCTTTCTCTCCTCTCTCTCCCTCTCCTTTCTCTCTATTTCTCTCTCTCTCCCTCTCCTCTCTCTATAATCTCTATACTTTTCTCTCTCCCTCTCCTTTCTCTCTATTTCTCTCTCTCCCTCTCCTCTCTATATAATCTCTATACTTCTCTCTCTCCCTCTTCTGTCTCTCTTTCTCAGTTTCTCTCTCAATTTCTGTCTCCCTCTCTTTCTCTAAACCTTATCTAATTTTCTGGTCTGGTTCCAGTCATGTTGACTTATCAATGTGAAAGTCAAATACTAAGATGTAAATAAAATGGCATGGAAAAAGAAAATAAAATAAGACGAAGAGAAGAAGAAAGGATGTAAAAGAAAAAATAAAATTCTAAGATGTAAAAGAAGAATATAAGAGTTTTGAGTGGAAGAATAGGAGAAGAAGAAAATATGAAAAAAGAAGACAAGAATAAAAAACAAAAAAAGGAAAAATAAAAAAAGAAGAGACGATTATGAAAATAAGAAAGGAAAATGAAAATGTTGATAATAAAGAAGACAGAGAAAAGATGATGAAAAGATTAATAAAATAATAAGAAGCAAGGGGGAGACAAGCATGAACGAGAAAGGCAGTCCAGTCCCAGTCCAGTTTGACTCTGAAATGGCGGACCGGCACTCCTGGTCCAGTCTGCCCTGTCCCCGGCCCAAAATGGTGAACCCTACTTATATCCGTATATATTAGTCTGCATATTTATTTATTTTCTGACCTACTTTTCTATTTCTTTTCCGGAGAACCCTTCGGGCTTCGGGAAGGGATACATGACCGCCGTTCATTGAATTAAAATATTCTTGAATCTTGAAATTCCAATCAGTAGTGTCCACATACAACAATAAAAAAACAATGCAGTTAGAGTCCCTGTCCACATACACCAACTTTTTACAATTTATGCTTTTATATAGAGGAAACACAGTTGCTCCTCTTTGGAAATTAAGTGCGCATTGAAATGAATGAAATTAAAAATTCAAACGAATATGTTCACAAGGTCGAGTTACGAGAATTTGTGCCATTTTTTTCTTTTTAACTTTACGTTTAACTGAAACAATTGCCTTTTAAACGGATGTGTAATATTGACTCCACATTTCTAGTCACTCCAAATGAGTTTAAGACGACATACGACATTATTTAAGCTGAAAATTGTCAGCAATTTGTTTTTTGAAAAAAGTCATAGCAATCATCGGAATCAATATTGTGTATAAAATTGTCATTGCCTTCTTACTAATAAAGTCAAATTTTATTTAAACAGCTTGTGTTAATTGGTTAGTGAGCTTAACTTTGCATAAAATTGAACGACAATTTGAAATTCAAAAAATAGAAGCTACGCCGGCAGACATAACGATTGGTTTTTGTTATTTTACTCTTCAAGAACTATTTGAAAGCAAAAGTCTCACAAGAAAATAAAAATGCGACATTATCAATACAAGCCTAGTTTTTTTCATAATGAGTTTTACTTTTCCATTAGAGGCATTCAGTCGTTTTCCCTTTTGCTTGATTTATTCAAAATTAGATGACCTATTGAAAATTAAAAAAATTGAAAAATTTTCTGATAATAAATAAAACAGTTAAAAACTTTTTTCTCATTTTTCGCTCTTGAATGCATTTTAAGTCATAAATTCCAGTGAACTTCCAACAATCACTTCAGCTTGTTGGAATCAAGTCAGCATGGAGTGGAGTAGCCTTTAAAACTTAAAGAAATTATGCTCACAAACACTATCGAACAAACTTGTCGTCCTTTTACTTTCAAGAATAAAATAAGATCTCAAGAGAACTTGAAATATTACAATGCCATTCAAATTAGAGTGATTCTCAATATATTTTTAGGGCCACTAAAATATAGTCAAAACGAAATCAAGTGACCTTTAGAAATAAAAATTTTAAAATTTTCTTCAAAAGAGGAAACGTAAGAACTTGTTTAGGTTTTATCTTAACAGTGAAAAATTATTTAGATCTAAATCAGGTTAGCGCCCAAACGCTGAGACAGTCGGACAACTTCCAGTTGAAAGATCATCAATCATCGAATCATCCCTCGAAAAAAGAATCAAATCTCCGTCTACAAGAAGTAATCAAGAGGGAACCGCGAACGAAGAGGAAAACACAACGCTCGCCAAAAATCAACGTGAACGGAATCCCAAGGAATGAATAGAGAAATCAGACGGACCTCTGAATCAATGGCCGCGTCGGAGGACAGAAAGGAAGCCACCCGACGATCTATCCCTGCGACGGTCCTCGGACTCGTCCCCCACCTGCTTCACAAGACGAACCAGGAAATAAGAAGATCGGGCTTCATTGATCGATCGATCGATCGATCGGTCTTACCTCTTTCGAGATTCGCTGCAGTATCTCGAGGATCTCGGAGAAGTCGGGCCTCTGGCTCGGTTTCTGCTTCCAACATCTCTCCAACAGCTCGGCCAACCGCGGGTGGGCGTTCTTCGGTATAGTCGGTCTCAGACCCTGTAAGTACAGCGGCCATTTAATCGTTCTTTAATTATTTTTTAATGTTGGGATAAAAAGGAAAAACAGGATTTTTAAATGCCTTAGAACAACAGAATTAGAGACCGCCAGTCCCTTGAGTCGTCGTTCAATGCAGCACCTTTTGGACGACACCAACCGCTGCCTGTAGTGGAGTCAAATACTCGTACGGGAGCTGGCAAGGGCCAAAACTCAGCCTTCAATCTTGGAGATATGTAATTACGATAAATTTAATTTCTTTAATTCTTGCCCTATGAGATTTTATTATTGAAAACAATGAGGAAAAAATTATTGGTTCGAACGAAAAAATGTTTCCAAAAAAAACTGAAAATATGGAAAGAAAGAAACGTCAACCCAAGGAATATACGACTTATTTTCGAGATAAAACGACGAGCTTTTAGTTTTGATTTGACCGTACCTATGATCTTAGTTTTGGAGACAACGAAGAACCAGATATTTGGTTTTCATCCGGCAATTGGTAACGTTTTTCGTTAGCTGGAAAATACTATTTATTCTACGAAATGTTGATGAAATCCTTTCATTTTTATGAGGGGCTTACAGTTTATGTCCTGAAAACGACGAGGAAATAAATATTATTTTAAAAGGAAAGCTATGTTTATAGGAACCCGCAGGTAAACCCTACCAGAGAGCGAGATCGAGAGGGGCTGTCTTCACCCTGCCGGATGCAGCTCGGGAGATCCAGATAACAACCAAAAATACTCTTTAGCCAAATCCTAATGGACTGAAAGAGAGGGAGAAAGACAAGGTTCAACAGTGACCCAGGCCCAATCTGGTGGGCCCCGGCGACCTCCGTTGCCTTTTCTCCGACAAGTCCTCCAAAGAATCCATCACAATTATGGTTTAATTTTTTGGAAAAAAAATTAAATCTACGACTTCATTTTCGAAGAATATTTGAGGTACTATGTCTTTGCTTCTAATTGGAAAATATTTCAATAATTGGAAACAAACGCCGAAAAATATTTCATTTTTGTAGAATACCTTAGCAGTAAGCAGCTCCCACAACACGACGCCGAAGCTGAAGACATCTGCCTTGTGATCATACGGTTTGTGCTCGATAACCTTCGGATATTGGGCAGTTTCACAAGAATCAGGAAGTTGTGGGCATAAAAGCAAACATAAAAAGGATATCACGGGCGGATCCAAGTTAAATTTCAGAAGACAGCTCTGACTATGGGACTAAATGGAACTATGGGAATCACGGATATCTTTTCATTCAATAAGAAAATTCCCCTCATGTACCTCCGGAGCCATCCAACGGTATGTTCCCGTCTCAGCAGTCATCACACCCGACTGAGCTTTTACTCTGGCTACTCCAAAGTCGGCAACTTTGACGACCTGCAGCCTCCCTCAAAAGAAGAAAACATTTCCTCATTTGTCCATTATCCATTAGAGATATATAACTGGTGAAATATAGTTTATTACCTCATTTTCATCCATCAATAAGTTTGCCGCTTTGAGATCCCTGTGGATTATGTTATTCTGGTGCAAGTAGTTCATCCCTTTGGAAACATCTATGGCCACTCTGAGCAGTGCTGGGAGCTTAAACGTGCACCTTTGTTTGTGGAGAAAGTCATACACACTCCCCCTAGACATGAACTCTGACAAATTGGAAAAAACTCATTTTAATTTATTCGTCAGGATGACCTACGTAAATGGTGCCAAAAAACATGCCAGTACCTGTAACGATGCACAAATTAGGTGGCTTAGTGCATGCACCAATAAACTGTACGACATTTCGGTGACGAACTTTCCTGTGCAAGTGTAGATCTTAAGCCCTATTAAGCCATATGTTCTTGATTACGTTGTACAAAATATTGCATAAACAAAAGAAATTAGCATGTCCTCAGTTGGAGAGAATGAACGAATAGAAATCTAATTCAAATCCAATATTCATTTCGAGAGATCAAGAGTAAAACAAACTCCAAGGTAATTTGGAATTCTCTTACTAGTGCATGCAACAGTGGGATGATTACAAGTTGCAAAAAGAAGATCACAATATTACATTCCAGGGAAAAAAATTGTTCTTTAGGGGACCTGTTTTTAGCGGGAAAAGGTGCATCAGTTGATTCTATCTCCAAATCAACGACATTAGATTTTCTGACTCTTGTTCCTCCATCTATACCGCACTTGAACCGGCTTCTCATTTTACACTAGATCTATGATTATTAGAGCTTAGCCACTTCCCAGAGGACGAGTGTTGTTACATGAAATTTTCAAGTGAGAATGCAGCAAGATAAATTCTATACACTGCCAGAAAAATGAATCAATACAAGTGCAAAAATTCAAACAAACTGGTTCCTTTAAGAGCCCAACTCCTCTTCTAATTTTCTATACTGATGGTGGCCTCTGATATGATCTTCCTCCTATCTAGGAGTAGTCCCATCATGTTAGCCCACAAGGAAATTTGAGTCATTTTACACTTTTGTATTTCCTTTAAATAAGGTACCTCTCCCGTTAGGAGGGCAGCCAAGAATGAAGCTACAGTCATCGGTCTTCTCTCTCAATGTCTGAGTCCCCTCTCTCCCTTTGTGATCCCCATCCCTCGTGATCATCTCTAACTCACCACGTCTTTAGGCAGCTCATCCACGGTCAATCCCTAACTCATCCGCTCAACCTCTCCTCTGATCATTCCCGTTTCTACTCTCCAACCAAGGGAACATCTACGCCTTCTCGTCTAGCCTCTTCCCTGATACGAGCCTACATGAAGGTTCATATTAGACTCCTAAATTAATATTACGTTTAAGTAAGGTATCTTTTTTCTCTCTTCATTTAAGTTCCAAATCTCTGACTACCCCTGCATAGGATGCTTTTCTACTACATGCCTCTGTTTCCAAGCATATTGCATCCGAGATCTGGTGGCATACCTGTGCCAAGAAAAAGTTTCCCTTAAGTAGGGTCACATGATAAACCAATGAAGGTTGGGTTCCTCTCTAGAGATTTCAAGGGCTGCCAGCTTCCTGATGTGATTTGTCAGCTTGGGTTTGAGAAAGACAGAAGTCATGATTCCATTAGGTCGGGCCCAGTATAAATACTATCCTGTTAATACTCCGAGTGGATCTCCACAGTTTTGAAGTTGTAGTAGATATCTCGACCAATTCCCGAATATTTTTTGTAATGCAACACCAGATCCGAATCAGTAGTAGAAGAAATCATGTCTCAATTCAAGTATCGTTCAACAGAATCAAGAAGATGAGAAAACAATGAACAGATCTGATGGAAGAAACTGTCCTCGTAATGACGTGGGTGCTGGCAACCGGATCGGACGACACAGCTCCCCTCGGAGGATCTCCTGACGCTCTCCAGCAAACTGTGAGGATTCTTCCTGCCCCTTCTCCACGGCCTCCTCTTATTTATAGCCTCCTTCTTTGGCGCCTTTCCCGATTCAAACGTCCCCACGTGCCGGATCAATCCGCACGTGTGGAATAAGTGGGGTTATTCATTCTCCTTTTCTTTGTCTGACAAATTCTTGGTAGAGACTTATCATATCCCCAATACAGGGCCTGTGGGAATAAGTCACTCGGGGTTTGAGAGATACTCGTGTCAATACTGGGCCAAATGCAGTTTGAGAAAGCAAAAGTAATTCCATTAGGCCAGGGTGAGTTTAAATGCTCGCCCACAACACAGTATGCATGGGCCCAGTCACTTACTGGTCAGGTGACATGGACACCAACCAAAGTGATTTGATTCCCAACGTGGGAATTGATAAGATCCTTCAAACTCCTGAATGGTAACGGTTGTATAGATGCCAACTTCAACAATGTCGTTAAAAAGAAACACGGATAACAGAACACTAGCAATATCCGCTCCATGTTAAGCCGTTCTAAGAAAGAAACAAACGACAAAAGAAATGTGAAAGCCAGGTAGATGATTGAGGTGACGAACGGGTAGACGGCCGGATCGGAACGCCTACAACAAGACGGCGAGAGGATCTCCCTCCTCCTTCTCGTAATTCCGTGGGAACTCTTTCCCACAGCCAACTCGCTTCTTGTCATCCATCGGAGTTGATCTCGTTACCTCATCAGCCACAATCTTCTTCTTCTCAAGAAAACCGTAGGAGATAAACATTCAACCAACGAAAAAGAGAGTGGTCCATTTCACGTTTTCTGGTCTAATTTACCAGATTCAAAAATACACGTAGTGGGTCATTATTTTGGGCCCATTAGTCTATAAAAGGAAAATGAACAAAAAGGAAACAAACATAATTAAGTAACAAGATCAAACAAGGAAAGAAACATCTCGGCTGACACCCCCCCTCAAGCTGGTAGGTAGATGCTCCACATTCCCAGCTTGGAGTACAGCCGGTGAAATACCCCTCCAGGGACTCCTTTGGTAAGAAGATCAGCAAGCTGGTAGGCTGATTGAATGTACTTCATTTGAATTACTTTGGAGTCAATTTTTTCACGGATAAAATGCCGGTCAATCTCTACATGCTTTGTCCTATCATGTTGCGCTGGATTATGAGCTATGTCAATAGTTGATTTACTGTCACAATATAATTCTGTGGGCTCTTCTTGCGGTATTTTTAGATCCTGTAGGATATTTCTAATCCACAGGACTTCACAGATCCCTTTGGCTACTGCTCTAAATTCAGCTTCTGCACTAGATCTCGCCACAACCTTCTGCTTCTTACTTCGCCAGGTAATCAGACTACCTCCAAGAAATGTACAATAGCCCGTGGTTGATCGACGGTCCGCGACTGAACCACCATAATCTGCATCAGTATAAGCTTCAAGTTTCAATTCTTCACCTCTCTGAAATACCAAACCATGCCCAGCAGTTCCTTCCAAATAAGCCAACACTCTGAACGCGGCCTGCATGTGAGGTTCCTTTGGACAATGCATAAACTGACTCAACAGTCCCACAGTAAAAGCAATATCAGGTCTGGAATGTTGAAGATAAATGAGTTTACCAATTAACTTTTGATATTGAGTATGATCAACTGGGGAAGCTTCCTCACACAGTCCAAGTCTCATATAAGCATCAATGGGTGTGGGTGACGGTTTGCAGTTACTCATACCCATTTCCTTCAGAATATCCAGAATATATTTTCTCTGAGAAATAAAAATACCCCTTGGGGAATATGCGATTTCAAGATCGAGGAAAAAACGCAGCAATCCCAGGGACTTGATGTCAAATCCTTGAGCAAGTTTCTGGCTCAATAACAATATTTCATCTTCATCATTTCCAGTAACCACAATATCATCTACATACACAATTAAAGCACCCACTTTCCCAGCTTCACCAGTATTTACAAACAGTGTATGATGTCCATTACTTGGTCGATATTCCATACACCTCATGGCCTGAGAAAACTTCCCAAACCATGCTCTTGGGGACTGTTTCAGTCCATAAAGTGCCTTCTTCAGCTTGCACCCTTAGCCTCTAGATCTTGACAGATAATAGCCAGGGGGAGGTTCCATATAGATCTCCTCATCTAGATCACCATGTAGGAATGCATTTTTAACATCATACTGGTATAACTTCCGATTCAAGTTTGCTGCCACTGCAATCAGGATACGTATCGTATTTAACTTAGCTACAGGAGCGAATGTCTCACCATAATCAATCCCATATGATTGAGTGTATCCCTTTGATACCAATCTAGCTTTATATCTTTCCAAAGTGCCATCAGATTTATACTTGATGGTATAGACCCACCTACAACCGACTGCCTTTTTTCCTGGTGGCAGCGCAGACATCTCCCAGGTGTTGTTTTTAATAAGTGCATCCATCTCCACATCCATCGCTTCCTTCCAATGTGAATTATTCAATGCTTCTTCTACTGTCCGTGGGATAATTGTCACATCAAGATTAGCAATGAACGCCTGATAAGCCGAGGAGAGATGTGAGTAGCATAGAAAATTAGTCATTGGATATAATGGGAACTGCGCACATGCCTGTTTTCCCTTCCTCAAGGCAATTGGCCAATCCTGGTCATCCTCAGGTAATGATTGTTCTGTTTCTGCTGTACATTCAGCTGTTTCTGTTTGTGTTAGATCATGAGCCCAAGAAGCAAGATGAAACAACTAACTAAGTGGGCCTAAGGCCATTGTAATCATATAAAAAAGACCAAGATAAATGCAGGAAAAGGGCAGGCCCAAATCCCATTAAGGGTCCACGTAAGGCCCACTAAGGGCCCAATAGTGGGCCCGATTAGGGTTTAATATTGGGTCCCTATGGGCCCAATATTAAACCCACTAAAGGTGGATATTGGGTCATTAAATGACCCAATAAATCCATCCTGTCCAACGGCTATAAATTTATAGCCGTTAGAAGGGGTCTGGTCACCTCCCTAGTATGGTCACCTCCCTCCCTTTGATTCTTCATTGTAAAGCTATAAATAAGGGGTCTTTTTCTGATCTAAGTAAGATCTTTTTTGGCCCCTAATTTGGGTGTAGTTTTTTCCTCCCTCTCTCCACTCTCTCACTCCCTCTCTACTTTCTCTCTCTTCTTTCTCTCTTTATCTCCTCCCCACTGATTTCTCAGTTTGTATGCAGGGTACTGTAGTTTCTGTTTCTTGACTTTCAATTGCAACACTATCACTCAGATTCTGTTGAGAGAATGTGGGGCTTCCTTCTTCATTTGTAGTTCTTGATTATCAGATAGGCCAGTTCCAACTTCCCTTTCATGAGTACTGTCTATCACTAGCGGTAAAGGTGCATAGGAAATTCCATCTTCCACTCCAGTTCTGACAGTCTGCTTGGTGGCTCCTGCACCTGCTCCGAAGTATGTTTCTGATTCATTGAATGTAACATCCATGGAGACAAACATTTTCTTGGACAGGGGATGATAGCACCTATACCCTTTCTGGGTTGATGTATATCCAACAAATACACACTTAAGGCCTTTGGACTGAGTTTATTGACCGGGTTATGATTGTGAACAAACACGGTGCATCCAAATATTCCCGGTGTAAAGCCTGTTCTCATTTGGACAGAAGGAAAAAACTGTTCCATAAGATCTAGTGGACTTTGATTACCGAGTGTTTTTGATGGTAGACGATTAATGAGGTGTGTAGCTGTAAGTAAGGCTTCGCCCCAGAGATAATTTGGCACCTCCTGATGAATAAGTAGAGCTCTAGTAGTCTCAACAACGTGCCCAATCTTCCTTTCTGCTAAACCATTCTGCTGTGGTGTATTGACACATGAAAACTCATGGATGATCCCATGAGTTTGAAAATATGCCTTTAATGTTGCATTTAAGTAGTCTTCGGCATTGTCTGTTCTAAACTTCTTCACTTGTACACCATACTGTGTCTGCACTTGAGTTATAAAATTTCTAAGAATATCAACTGTCTCAGATTTGTGCTTTAGAAGATACACCCATCTTAGCCGAGTACAATCATCCACAATTATAAGAAACCACCTCGCTCCATGCAAGGATGATACGGTACATGGTCCCCATATATCACTATGCATTAGGTCAAAAGGCTTGTCACTCTTCTCACTCTTCCCCTTAAATGAGGATCTTTTATGTTTAGCAAACTGACACGCATCACATATAAGCTTGTATAAGTTCACATTACGAGCAAAAAAGGGAACATTCTCCCTAAAAGTTCAAAAGTGGGATGTCCCAAACGAAAGTGAAATAGTTTAACTTGTTCAATAAGAGAGGGGGACATTTCAGTGTAGCACCCCCCATTCACCATCAGCACTGCAGCTGCACCGTCTTGCAAACTCAGCAAGTCGTTTCTCTCTTCAATTTTTCCAAAACAGCCAGTAGAGTCAAGTGTTAGAGAAAATAAGGTATCTTTGACTAGCCTTTGAGGAGAGATTAACTGAGCCTTGAGCACAAGCACAGGCAGAACATTTTTTAAGACACCCAAATTTTTAATTCTAACAGTTCCAAGACCCAACACTGGGAGAGTCTCCCCCCCGGCTGTCAATACATGGTGACGACCTGTACAGGTGGAGTACTCCAAAAATTTTGAGAGAAAAGGGGTCATGTGATCAGTTGCCCCAGAATCGATAATCCACCTTGTGTTTTTAAAAGATTTATGATCATCAAGAGAGGTAGAATGCATAACAGTGCAAATCATAGAAGTGGAAGCTGGACATACAAGACTTTTTAATTTCTCCAATTCCTCCTTGAGTGATTGGATATCATGAAGCGTTGGATGTGAAACATCATCCTCACAATTAGATGACCCAAAACCGGAATTTGTATCCTGCATATTTTCCACATGAGCTTGGGCCTGTTTAGATGGTCTGCCATAGAGATTCCAACAGCTTTCCTTCTTATGCCCCTTCCTCTTGCAGCATGAACAGACAATGGGTTCCCTGGGTTGCCCTGCAGGCTTCCCCTGATTACCTAGATATGCAGTTTTTCCTTTTTGATATTTCTGACTATTTCCCTCACGGGAATAAGACTTGGTAGGCTGTTTTTTAGCAGTGGCAGCCAGTCCCGAACCAATCTCACCAGTAGAGACATTGGGAGAGATGCGACATTCTTCTTCCAGAGCTAGCTGGATGGCTTGCTCTAGGTTTGGGACTTTCTCTCTACTGAGGATCTGCCGCCGAAACGAGTCGTAATCTGCATTAAGTCCCATAAGGAACTTATACAGTCGATCCTTCATGGTGTAGTCTTGACACAGACAACCTGTTTCAGCAACTGGCCTGTAGAGATCAATCTCATCCCAGAGTGACTGCAGCTCACAAACGTACCCCTGAACCATCTTATCTCCCTATTGAAGTAGTGCTGCTTTGGTAGCAAGCTCATATATACGCCAATCATTATTTGTCTGCAAACAGCTCTTATGTATCTCATCCCAGATCTGTTTTGTAGTAGGAAGCAGAAGATATTTTGGAATATGATCACCTCTCATACTACCAAGAAGCCATGTTTTGACGGTGGCATCCACTGCCTTCCACATTATATACTGAGGACTAGTGGATTTTACTTCTTCAAACAAATGATGTCGCAATCTCCGTCCTTCAAGGACCATTTCCACAAATTTACTCCAGTGAAGAAGATTGAGTCCTGCATACTTCATAGGCTCAGGAACTCCATGGTTGATCCCAATAGATAGCCCTTGGTCTTGCTGAACGATCTGAAGATCATCAAAACCAGTCTTCTCTGCTGACATTTTTAACAGTTTACTTACACCTGCCTCACAAAATGCAAATCACACCAACTGACACGCTGTACTAGCGTATCAAGAAGCAACACTTACAGAGATATCAGGTCTCTTAAGCAACGCAAATCCCGGCACAAAAAACAGAAGGACTTCCGAGAACCAGTATTACAAAAACAGTGCCAAGAATGACAAGGCCCAATCAACAAGCTGATAATGTACCTCGACTTCCTGGCAGACGTACTGAGAGGACGACCAAGGGATGACTAACAAGCAACAACGTGGCTTGTTTTCGGATGAGGAATCAAGAAAAACAACGACCAACACACCTCTTAGACGGACGTGCACACTCCAACAACCTGCTCTGATACCATGTCATCCATCGGAGCTGATCTCGTTACCTCATCAGCCACAATCTTCTTCTTCTCAAGAAAACCGTAGGAGATAGACATACAACCAACGAAAAAGAGAGTGTTCCATTTCACGTTTTCTGGTTTAACATACCAGATTCAAAAATACACGTAGTGGGGCATTAGTTTGGGCCCATTGGTCTATAAAAGGAAAAAGAACAGAAATGAAACAAACATAATAAAGTAACAAGACCAAACAAGGAAAGAAACATCTCGCCCGACACTTCTTTTCTGTCCCCTCTTGTCCAATGCGCCGTTCCTCATAGGTTGTTAGCCGCCCTCGCCTCTTCCCGCGTCTGACCAGAGGCGCTTGGCGCGTGAGCGACGGGAGCGTGTCGCTTTTTCCGCCGTTTTTCCAAATAAGTCCTTGTTAGTTCTCTATCGGGAATACATCACTTAAGCCTCCTCAGAGAAATGAAAAGAAACAAGGGCCACAAATACAACTGCAGTCCACTTGCACATAGTTTATGCAAAGAGAACGTAGGCCACTTATACATTCCCCTGTCAGCCAAAGATCTTCCCTACTCTATGTCTTCTCTATTCTATCCCCATTGTAATGTTACCCTTATTATAAAGGGACCTGCTCTTATTTCGTTACAGGGCCCAATAAGATTAGGACCCAGATTGTAACCCATATGAGGTGGACTGCCAAGTAAGAAAACGATTCAGTCTTCTTCTTCTAAAGCCTAGTAGTTTATTGTCTCCCTACCAGCAGATCCATCTCCACGCCCACCAACAGCCGAGGCAGAAGTTAACGACAGGCCCAGTTATATCAGAGAAAGAGAGGGTGGGGGGGGGGAGGAATTAAAAGTAGAGAGAGAGGGAGAGAGAGAAAGAGGATCTCCTGACTAGGATACATGTAAACCTTCAGAAAAGCCGATTAAAATGTCTATATGATTGTACTTCTATTTTCAGCAAGGCATGCTTCCTCCTGAGTCCTTCCCCTAGTTCTTAAAAAGAATGCTTTCAAGTGCTGTTTAAAATTTCAAGAAGCATGACAATATTAAAAAAAAAAAACTCCACAACTTTGATCTTATGTTCTTCAATCATAAACCACAGAATTAGGCTCTACAAATGTTTGATCAGATGAATAAAAGATTACCAAGGCGGAGTATACATGATCACATGATGATTTTGGAACACAAGCGCCCAAATCTAACAGCTGGAGACACGTGATATATTATAACTATATAGTGGTCGGATCTGTCTTCCTGAGGTTCTTGAATCTTGAAATATGTGGGATAGATCTATCCTCTTTGAGGATAGATCTATCCTCTTTGAGGATGACCGAGATCTAATGCTTGAAGATAATACTCCAATTAAGTTTAATGGAATACCTATAAATGTGGGATTACTTGGCCGAGAACTTGGTTTTAACCAGATGATTGCTAAGGTCACCTTGGAGGGTATGGAATCTATATGACGTAGAGCATGACAGAACTGTCAGAGAACATGCTTCATTTATCCTTTTCATGAAAGCTCAAATTTATTGAAGTTCTTTAATATAGAAACCCCATTTTGCAAGTAAAATCACAGAAAACTTTCTTTATATGGAAGATATAACTGCTTAAATGGATGCACATACTGATTAAAAATGAAAACTTGTAAAAAAATAAACGGTTTGTAGTTGTATGATTCATACATCTTAAAATCTTAAGCTGAGCATGCATTATGCTTTTTTCAGCATGTTATCATTCAAAATATTGAAAAAGGTAATCATGAAAAACAAAAAAAGCCTAGATGCAGTAGAAGGAAAATAACAAACATTAATCAAATCAAACCTCATAATAAAAACTTCTTGAGCAAATTCCCGCTGGAGTTCCACGTTTAAACGCTCAGGCTTCAGTATTTTTATTGCTATATCTTGACTACAGTATGTACCCCTATAACTGAAAAGTCCTAATAATTTCAGAAAATGTCTTAGCTAAATTTATAATGAAAATTGAGTCAGTATGGAAGACTTACAGGTCGCAATATGATCCAGATGCCACCTTGCTTCCAAAACTAAGTCGTCTTGCATCGATCTCCCATACATCAGTTCCATCTGTGGGTATCTGGAGATACTCTGCTTCGGCATCATTGACAGTTTGTCCATGATCGGATGTAGTAGGCAATGATAGAGGCCTTGGTGGAATCTGGTTCTGTTATCTCACATCAAATTCATAGAGATTCCATCATCAAAATCAATAGAGTTGAGTAATATTTTCATATTTATGTGCTCAACCAACAGGTATACATAAAATAACTGAGATCACAGCTAGCAAATATACTGCTAAGATTGTTACACCTTAGGCCCTACTTTCAGTCAACTAGAAATGACATTTTTTCAGGCTGAAATTTTGTCGAACAAGATACTATATGACATCATAACCAAATAGTTTGTTCTATTGCAGACCATGTACCTACGAGATAATCTACACATAACCTGGAAGGAATCCAATTCCTGATGGGGAAATGATGGCTAATGGGAAGGGATAATAGCCAGCGGAAGAGAAGAGAAGCCAAGGAAATGGCCAGAACGTTGGGTAAAGGTGCCCCAGATGAGAGGGTTGCCGAAAGGAGGCATCAGACGAGGCAAAAGAAAGAAAAAACCATCAGACGAGGCAAAAGAAAGATAGGCAGAGGGAATGTGCAGACAGGGCGAGGGACGGGATAGACTCACCCAGAACTTTACTCTCTAAAATATTGACCTTCCCTTAGTACTCTAGTCTTTGTAGACCTTGGGTCCAATGGGGTGTGCCTATCGCAATGGACTAATGGGTAGCAGAGGATATCCAATTACGAGGATCCTATGAGTATCATTCCAGAATAGATTTACGTTCTGGCAAGCCATTACATCTACTAGAAATCCATGACGCTATAAGAACTAATATCGATGAACTTCCGTCTCACTACTCTGTTATTTATGTTACTAAAATGAGAAGACTACCATTTGCATCATCAACGGACTTAGATTTAGACCTAATGTCAGAGATGACAGGGACTCTATAATCTGTATCATCATTTCAGTAGATTTCTTGGACAGCCTAAATGTTCAGATTTAGACCTAATGTCAGAGATGACAGGGACTCTATAATCTGTATCATCATTTCAGTAGATTTCTTGGACAGCCTAAATGTTCAACAGAAAAATTCTAGACAAAGCTAATGAGTTCAAGATGTGGAGCATCAAAAATTTACATCCACGTAGGAACACATGGTATCCATTCATCAGAGGTATAATGATCTATTTTCCTGCGTTCTCTATTGTGGTTTTCAGAGAAAAAGAGACATATGACATGTACATTCTCCTAATTTTTGTGTCAAATCTAGGAGAAACTATGGCGTAGTGAAATCGATATTTAAAGAAAAGCAACACATTGTCTGAATATCATTGCTACTCGATAGTGTTCATTCCTTTGCATTACTCATCAGAATGTCATTCAAAATTTTGTGCACCTCTTCACCTTTTGCAAAAAAGCCACTAGAAGGCTCCAGCTGAATTTCAACGCTCTACCAGAACTAATGATAGTAATTATCCGTTAACAACTAGAAGATATTACAAAATCAAAAGCAAATGGATATTGGGATTGATGAAATCTGGCCGTCCTCCAGGATCCATATTTTTCTAATCTTTTGGCTCGCCTGAGATTCAATCTGGATTGGACTGCGCCTTTGATACCCAGTTTTGTGAAAAGACTAGATAAGTTGAAAACGGATTGCTGAGTGAGAGGAAGGCACTGTGGTGTACAAACCTCTCCCTGGCAATACAAAGCAAGTGCTATGACTAATTATGTTCTTTGGTCGGTTGTACATCTCTCTTCCAAACATCTGATTCCAAATTAGTTAATAAATTGCAATACCATCTCTGAATATTATTTGAGTTTAATCAGATGGACCGTTATGGAAGGAAAAAAAATAGAATTCAAACCATGACGGCTACCTTTAATTGGGGCTCTCATGAAGTTTCGAAACTAAAAACCACACTGGACAAGATCGGATAAGAACACCTCGCACAGCATGCCTACTCGTGAGATGATTTTAATTCCGAATTTAATTAAGATAATAAGAGGGAAGAACACATGCACCAACCTCAATCCTTTGAATTTGCCTCTCAATGGCTTGTCTAAGCATTTCGGTTTCCTGAAAATTTCAACGCACAGGATATTTAGAATCGGAGCCAAAAGAGTCTAACACATTTACATCGCGCCATTTCACAAAAGATGAGGAGGATTAAAAAAGATAAGGTTAAGAAGAGTAAATCATACATAAGAGAAAGAGACAGAGAGTCACCTCATAAGGCCAGCCATCAACAACAAAGACATCCAATGAATAACCATCATTTGTGGAGAACGCATGAGCTTCTTGAATGTTTAAACCAAGCTCAGATAGCAAAGATGTTAACTGGTGGCATAAATCTCACGAATCAGAGGAGGTTTAAGGATATCAAATGTTTCGTATGCACTGAAAAAGTATGCGCAGAAGAAGAAAAACCGCATCTATTTTAATTGGTAAACCCCGCAAAAAAAAGAAAAAAACGTTCAAAAAGAAGCAAAGGGATAAAATCCAAAGTTATCCGCATAAGAGGCACCTAAATTTCGAGCTTGATTCAATGCCATTTTTGAGGACGTCCAAAATGGAAGACTAATATATTGAGTGTTTTTAAGAAGATGGCCAGGTGAGACGAATGGTAGCTATCCAAATTTAATTCGTCAGTGCAGAAGCCAATATTATATTGTTGCAGTAACAAGATTTCTTGCTTTTTTTTTGGAAGAATGGATTTCCGGCTTATTGATACTCAACTAATCATTAACGATATTTTTTAACAAACAACTAAATCCTCCTATGAGGATATATATTGAAATAGTTGTAGGGAAACGGCGAAGCAATCTTTTTACTGAAAGAATGAAGAGACCATGCAGTGTAGGACTGAGAAAGGATGCACCAACTATCATCCTATTCATTAGGCAAACAACAAATATGGTTTACCTGATTGAGAAGTTTTGGCTTGTCATCTGATGAAAAGGCGATTTCATGCGACGGCCTGCTAGAGAATAATAGACGAAAAATTGAATTATCGCGAGAGAAACACAATCAGAATGTAATTTTGATATCAAGAAAAAAACTCTTAATTATACTACCAAAAAACTGGAAAGCATATTCAGAGGAAGAAATACATAAATAATATCTGTCCTAATGTACTCCCACTAAGACCTACCAGAAGTGGCATAAAATTAAGAAAAGGTTCACTCATTACAAGAGCACTCGCTCTATTTAGTTTCTACCCTCCAAATTTTTAGAACGGAGACTGCACTGCCATTCATTGGACTTGGCGGCTTTTTCTCTTCGACTTTCGTTCGGGACATAATCAGTTATTTTAGGGTTTCCAACATTCAACTGGCGTCATATGAAACAACATGGCGAGTGGACATATGTATGGGCATTTCATATCACTTTTCCAAGAATGTGGCTGGTTAAAAACTAACCTGATCACTTACATTGTGGACTGTCGAGGTCCTGGACGATAGTCGACTTATGGCAATTTTTAATCATTTTTAACTATCTGAGACATAGTTATGGAGAAATTAATCGAGCGGAGAGTACAGTCGCGCCTATAAACAGACGCGTGGCCTATGAAAGGATATAGGGATATCAAAAAAAGCAGCAGGCTAATCGATCGTTTGTATACTCATGCAGTGCAACGATTGAAATCGGAATATGCCAGTTGATGGATTATCACGCTGGGAAAGGAAAGATAATACTATTATAGTCAGAAATTGCCATCGAGATCGGCATCAAAAGTAATGATCCAGTATGAAATAACCAAAATCGAACAACGCCAAACAGCAAAAATATGGCACGGGAAAAGACACGTAGTGTAAAGTCATTTGAAAAGAGACCTGACTGCGGGAGTATACGCGACAGAACTGTCATCTTCGACATGCGGGCTGGCTTCGCTTGCGTCGAGTGCAAGAGCCTCCAAATTAGGGGAGGAGCCAAATGCAGGCGGAGGATGGATGCTGAAAAACAACGATTTTATTAGGTCCATGAGAAACTAAAATGGGTATAAAATGATGAGAAGAACCCATAAAGACTGTAATTACGGCAAAAGGATATAACCTTTTCTTGCTAAAATAAGATGAAGAACTTTGGGCATCGTCTTCCCCGTGATACTCAGAGGCGGATGAAACATGAGAAGAACGAACCTGCAAGGAGAATCTTAACGTTGTGATTTCTAATGTTAACATCTAAGCGAAGATAGATTCATCTTCCACTGATCCTTAATTTGAGATTGACGCAAAATAATTAACAGCAAAGTTGCGTGCCACGGCCTGCAAAAAAGAGAAAACCGTAGGACGCTAGTTCGGAGAAACCGCGGACCTTTCAGGAGGATGTTATCAGTACTAATATCATAAACGATTTCCGAAAATGCCCTTAACGAACTCAATAATATGTCATGTAGCAGTAGCTGATCATTACCCCAAAGCGTAATTACTCTATGATCCATACGCGGTGGGTAACGGTAACGATTTGATTGCGAAATATAAACACTGCAGCAGTCGGCCAGCGAAGCAATCAGATGGTGAGTGAGTTGACTGAGACTATCTATAAAAAACAACACATCTAAAGACTTCTCATTTTTTTCTAACGTACGAAATCTCGTTAGATCTTTCTCGCAACCACCTATCTTCAAGAATCTGCCATTCAATGGTAAATCGATGAGGGTCAACAGCAGTTAGCAGTGGTAAATCGATGGGCCGTTTATTCACTTTCATCGTAGAAGAATTTGTTGAACAACCGGAAACCCTAGAATGCATCGAGCTATCCAGCGCCAACACTCGTTGAAGAATTAAAGAGCATTCAGCGTTTTCTATTCACCCCCATCGTCCCTACTCTCTAGGTTTTAGCCTAACTTTGTGATGAAACGAAGTCTCACAGATGACGAATACAGTCAACGCCGACAGTTTCAAGAAAACTCGAAAGCTTTAAATTCGACTTCCTATCAGACTGATAATCAGAGAGGATAGAAGAAGACGTGTGCAGTCTCGAAACATAACCCCCACTCGCTTCAGAACCGACTGAAGCCGACGAATGCACTACTTCTTTCACCTAAGACGAAGAGGAAACACCTCGCGTTCGATGTTACCGCATGGGAGAAAACAAAGTGCATTGAGAAGAGGCGTGGCTAGGGTTACGATATCATCAGACGAGGACAGAAAACACGTATCAATTCCCTCCAACGCGAGAGGCGCTCACCTGAACGATGCGGACATCGAAGGCAGGCCGATTGGCCGATTCGGAAGCCAACTGGAGCAATCTCTTATGCATCAACACGTCCTGAGCCCGTTCGACGTTGACATCGAGCGCATACCTGCGGGAACGGAATCGGATAACGTTAATTCGCATCGCTGGAGCGAATTACTGGAATCTCGGAGCCAATGAGCAGTCCAGATCTACAAGAAGAACGGAAGATCGGCGACGGGAATTACCTAGCGGGGAGGCGATTGAAGTGAGCCCAGAGCTCCTCCTCGAAGCCCGGGGAAAGCGCTTCCTCGCTATCTTTGAGCCGGCGGAGCACCTCGTTGTAGACATCTAGCTTGTGGCGCTGCTGCCTCGGATTCGACGGCGAATCCACCGGCCTGCTGCTGCTGCTCTCGTTATCCTCCATCTCCCCCTTTCTCGAGCGAGCTCACAAGAAAAGAAGATCAAGAAAAGTAAATCGATGAGGATCCCTGCGAACTAATGAAACAACTCCGCCTGTCTGCATGAGTGGAGCCTGTCCCCTCCCTGCCTTCTATGAATGACCCCCCCCCAACACAACCCCCAAAAAAGGCCCCACTAAACTCTCCTCAAATAACTTAAACACCCCTGGATATTCCGAATTGCCTGAATAATCCCTGTTTCACTGCTCGTCGCCTCTCGGGATAAGGTTAGGTGGGCCCCGCGGGGCCCGGTCTGCCGATTCGACGCTCTGTGATTGGCCTATGGGCTGCCAGGTGGCTGCCACGTCGGCGGTCAGCGGTTAGCGGGAGGCGGAAACTAGCAGCCGATGGAGTTTGAGTTTCCTGTCTGCCGCATTAGTAGCTTCTTCTCGAAGAAAGGGCCGCGCTCCGATTTAAATTGATCGACGGTTTAAAAGTGTAGACCTTATCCACGGTTAAAGAAACAAGGCGGTTGTGAAGCGGCGGGCCGGCGTCAAGATTTGACGTCAGAGCTGGGCCCGTCCCGGCCCAGATCCGAAAGCAGATCCGCGGCTTGAAAGCTCTCTGCTGCGCGCCGTCCGATCGGGGGGTTTGATCCCCCCACCGACGGCCAGGATTGCGTGTTTGTCGGTGAGCACGAGGATTAGTGCATTGAATCTGGACGGTAAATTGGCGGTTTAGTTAGAATTAGGCGTGGTGACGGCGTTGGGATGACGTTTTTTTTCCAGAGAATTGGAAGACTGAATCCGGCCTCTTCCTCAGCCATGTAGGTTCATTGAACCGGGACGCACCACTCGCCTGAACCCCCCAGTCTTAGAGTGAACCATGGGTTCACTTCTGGTTGACTAGTCAGACCCCCAACCTCTTCCTTCTCTCTAGGAGACATGGCTCTGTTTAAAACATTTTTGATTCACATCACATTCATGTTAAATTGGAGTACAAACACTTTATATTTATGATAAAATAAAAAAAAAGATGAATTTAACATCACATTTAATAAGAGTTTACTGTGGGTGAATAAAATTATGTTAAGTGGTATGTGATCAATATTTAAGCTTAGCTATGTATAGATTATTAACACTATTGCTGCACATGCATGTCGTTGTGGCCAACTGATGAAATTCTGTTTCAAGGGTGACAATCCAATTTTAAATTAATAAAAAAATTAAATATGATCTTAACTCTGAAAAGATGAATTGTTATGATGGTTGATGACTGAGTTATTAAATTTCATTGAGAAAAATGTTTATTCATTTTTCTCCGTGTGATGTTTAGGATGAAATCCTTGAATATATGTGATAATTAAGTGAATTATGATGAGATCATAATAACAATAAACTATATTCATTAAACATATACTCTGAATATTTTCATTCAAGGATATTGGAAATGGACATTAAAATATCCAGAAAGAATGCCCCTATCAAATCCTACTCATATTGATCCAGGACGACTCAGGAGAAAGTTGAACAATTGGCTATAGAGATGGGTAGGACGACAAAGAGAGATGGAGGTTGGAAGGGTTTAGAATAGGAGGGATAAATCAGACCACAAAAATTCAAACGATCGGCTTCGAAAACTTTAATCCGGTGAAATACTAGTGGTGCAGTCCCTTTCCTCGTCGAGGGCGGAGTTAGGCCCCTAACTAGGCGGCATTTCCTGCCCAGAGGCCTGTGTGCTTATTGGGAGGGTGTGTCAGTGTAATTCAACTCACGACATTAAAGGACTGAGTTATTATGGGTAGCGATGCCCAAATACCTGATCTTTCAGGCCATTGACATTGTTCGTCGTGATTCACGACAGACTGTGCACGCGCCCATCCACGTCCAAGGTGGGACAGATCAGGTACGCTCCGCGCGTGCTGGGCGCGCGGACTGATCGGTGTGTGTGCGTGCGTACCAAGCGTCGCGCGCCAATGCCAAGCGCCAGGCGTGGGCGCCAACGCTACACGCCAGCGCCGAGCGCTGTGCGCGGGGCGGGAAGCGCTGTGCACGGGTGCGGGACGCGCAGGCCGGGTGGCGTGCCGCGGTTGCAGCGCGCAGAGTTGTCGCGGGTGCCGCGTAGCGCCGCGGGCAGCGCGCACATTGCGTGTGCGGGGCGCGGGGCCAGTAGACATCCCGCCAAGAGACTAATGCATGTGGCGCACTGAGAGCACCGAGACGGTACAACGGGCGCGTAACGCTCCTGTGGGTAGTGCTGGGCGCGCAGCGCCTAGCTCGAGGGCGCCGAATGCGGCGTTGTCGCGCAGACTGCGTGTGAGAGTGTCGACACGGTTGCTGGTGGCGTGTGTGATCGTCAAGGCAGGGGTGGCGTGTATGATCGCCATGCCCGCGGGCGCGCGGCGCCCGACCCGGCGCACTTGTGTAGCGGTAGAGCGGGCGCGCGTGCGTGGCGCGGTGGCCCTAAGGCGGTGTAGCGACATTACCTCGGCGCAAGGCACCTCGTCTCGTTCCTTGTATCATCCCTCGTCTTCCCCCATGTAACGATGATGTATTCTTGATGATATTAATGCAATGACCCTATTCCCTGACGGTGCTGAGCACCACCATCTCCTCTAACCCTTTCTTTGCGATCTTGCGCAATCTACAAAGCTTCCACTGAAAGAGATCAAGGCTGCTCAGTGTTTCGCCCTGAACATTGAGGCCGACACACGCCAAATTTGAGCAAGAGTCCTAGCTCGGGATTTGACCATGTGACAACTGGTATCGAAGCCAGGTTGGATCACCTCCCCCTGTGATTCTGACTCTGGTTGAGGAGATGGAGTCGTTTCGCGCACTGTTACGCAAAGAGAGACCGCAAAAGGAGAAAGAGCAGAGGCTGACTTCTCGCCTACTGCACAACAATGTGATGGGTTTGAAGACCCATGTCGATAAGAACTACGACGACCTAAAGTCAGATATAAAAGACTTGCGGGTGGAGGCCCGCCATAGGTATGAAGTCCTCGAAGAAACTAATAGACAACACGAAGACACCATCCGACAGCTGACCGAGATAGTCCTTACGCTAAAGCTCAAGATGTAAAAGCTGGAAGAAGGCACCAGCAGTTGCCCTAGTAGTGATGATAGGGAGAAGCACTCACTCCCCGAATCGCGGTTCGACGGTTCTCACAGGGAAGACGAAGAGGCGGATTTCCTATACGACTGCGACCCGTATTTTGGTAAAAGACAACTCTCAGATGAAAGAAAAGTACTACAGGCTAGTTGTTTCCTCATAGATGAGGCGAAGTTGTGGTGGCGACAGAGGGAAGAGTGTAGAAATTGGCCACCTCTGACATACGAAGAGTTTGTGCAGGAGATAAAGGAAAGCTTCATGCCGCACAACACGGCGTGGATTGCGAGGGGAGAACTTGAAAACCTCAAGATGACAGGAAATCTGAGGGAATATGTGGGCCAATTTGTGTCCATAATCTAGAGGATCAACGACATGTCTGAGGCAGACAAGCTTTGCCGCTTCACCAAGGGCCTTCCCCACTGGCTCCAGACAGAGCTGGAGAGGAGACAGTGCAGAGACCTAAACTTGGCCTACAAGGTCGTGGAAGGAATGGAGCTCCGCCCCTCTAGACCCACCAAAGTAGAGGTTAGACCTGTAAAAGGGAACAAGCCATGCCAAGAGCGCGTCGAGGCAACAGTAGCACCAAGCAGTCAAGCCTGAAGAGGAAGTTCAAGCCAGGCCACGGCAAGAGCCGAGACGAGGGCAAGAGCCCGAGATTGTGGAAACAGAATTCAGGCAGTGGGGGAAACAAGCTAACTTGTTTCGCTTGTGGAGGACCCCATTTCATGAGGGATTGCCCAAGAGGGATGGCAGTGGCCACCAACGTTAATGCGATGGTCGTGCTGTCGACCCAACCGGATGTTCCTGGGGTCAATAGTACGGTGACCCTGAACCCCCTCCAGTGCTTAGCGGCACTACAGGGGGGTGCCCCAGTCCAGTATGAGGGCCTGTACCTCTTGCACGTCTCGGTACTGATCAACGGCAAGCCCTCCACGGCCATGGTCGACACGGGGGCGATGCACAACGTACTTGTTGAGAAAGAGGCTAAGAAACTCGACTTGAAGCTGTCCCCAAGCGTGGGGAAGATCAAGGCCGTCAACTCGAAAGCGCGAGACATCGTCGGCGTGGCCAAGGGGGTGCTGCTGCAAGTGGGAACATATGACGGCCAGACCAACTTCATGGTGTCCCCCATGGATGACTTCACGATTGTCCTAGGTCTCGACCTTCTAATGGGTTCACGTGCGGTTGTGTTCCCCCAATACCGCGGCGTGCTGTTCCCAGAGAGATCTCACCCATGTTTCGTGAGGGACCAAGGGGCCTAGAAGCCGCGGAACATCGCTCTCCTGTCTGCCATGCAAATCAAGGACGGATTGAGGAAGGGGGAAGAGACCTTCCTTGTCATCATACGAGGGCCAGCACCCCAGAAAAAAGGTGAAAGGCAGGGGTGTGCACCAGCCCATTTGACGGCACTTAGTTGGGGTGACGATGACGACAACAACCCCGGTGCAGCCCTGGGTGGACTACCGGGGCCAATTGTAGACGTACTACGTGAGTTCGCCGGGGTGATGCCAGCGCAACTCCCCGCGAAGCTGCTGTCCAGGCGGGATGTGGACCACGAGATTGAATTGCTCCCCGGTACATGTCCCCCTACGCGGGCACCCTACAAGATGCCCCCTGCTTACCTGGAGGAGCTAAGGAAACAGCTCCAAGAACCGCTGGAGAGCAAGCTCATCCGACCGTCCAAGGCTCCCTTCGGCGCCCCAGTTCTCTTCCAGAAGAAGAAGGACGGGTCGCTTCGACTTTGCGTGGATTACCGAGCGTTGAACAAGGTAACAGTGAAAAATAAATATCCTGCACCGAATGCTGAAGAGCTGTTTGAAAGGCTCGGCAAGGCTTGCTACTTCTCACGGATGGACTTGAAGAGCGAGTACCACCAAGTGCGGATCAAGGAGGGAGATGAACCGAAGACGGCGTGCGTGACTCGTTATGGCTCTTTCGAATTTTGTGTGATGCCCTTCGGGCTCACAAACGCTCCTGCGACATTTTGTTGCTTGATGAACAATATTTTTCAGGATTATATCGATGATTTTGTTGTTGTGTACTTGGATGATATTCTCATATACAACCAGAGCTTGGATGACCATGTGAGGCACCAGAGGAAGGTGATGGCCAAGTTGAAGGAGCACGAGCTCTACCTCAACCCGAAAAAGTGTGAGTTTGCCTTGCAGGAGATTGAGTTCCTCGGACACCTAGTCGAAAAGGGAAGTGTGGCGCATGGATTCCTCGAAGGTGATGGCCATCAAGAATTGGACGGAGCCGAAAGGAGTGCCACAGCTGAGATCTTTCTTCAGGTTGGCTAATTACTACCGAAAGTTCATCAAAAGCTTCTCCCGACTAGTTGCCCCTCTAACGGACTTGTTGAAGAAAGATGTGAAGTGGCAGTGGACAGACCAGTGTCAAAGAGCATTTGACAAGTTGAAGAATGCAGTCTCTAGCGAGCCGGTGCTCCAATTGCCTAAGTTCAACAAACCGTACGAGGTACATACTAATGCTTTTGATTTCACACTTGGAGGTGTCTTGATGCAGGATGAACACCCTGTGGCTTACGAGAGCAGCGCTGAATGACGCGGAAATAAGGTACTCATTGCACGAGAAGGAGATGACAGCGGTGGTCCATTGCCCGAGAGTTTGGCGCCTCTATCTCCTCAGAGGAAAATTCGCGGTCTACACTGACAACGTGGCCACAGTTGCTTCAAGTCCCAAAAGAAGCTGACCTCGAAGCAAGCGATATGGCAAGACTTCTTGGCGGAGTTCGACTTCGACTTGAAGTACAAGCCAGGGCGTGCCAATCAAGTGGCGAACGCCCTAAGCCGCAAAGAACCAGAAGTGTTTGTGGCTGCTCTTTCAGTTGTCCAAGGAAGCATTCTCGATGAAATCAAGTTGGCGCTGAAAGATGATCCAGAAGCCATTCGCCTGATGAAGCGCATTGCTGCGGGTGAGACAAGAAGATTCTGGACGGAGGACGGCATTATATACGCAAATGGGAACATGCCGTATGTGCCGTGTGCGGGTGGGTTGCACCATAAGCTCCTTTACGAAGCACACGACGCTCCCCACGCCAGACACCTAGGGCAGGCCCGAACGCTTGCACTCCTGTGCAGCAGCTATCACTTGCAAGGAATGGAATGAGATGTAGAAGCCGATTTCCGTTCATGCTTGGTGTGTCAACAAGACAAGACGGAGAAAGCCAAGGCAACTGGAACGCTGGAACATCTCCCGAGGGCGAGCAGACGGTGGGAGTCAATTTTGATGGATTTCATCACTTGCCTTCCGCGCGTTGGTGGGCACGACGCCATCCTGGTTGTCGTGGATCGTTCCTCCAAATATGCGACATTCATTCCCACCACGTTGAAAGTGCACGCAGATGGCGTGCCTCGTCTGTTTATGTCTAATGTGGCGAAGTACTGAAGTCTTCCACTAGACATTATTAGCGACAGAGATAAAAGATTCACTGGTCGTTTCTGGGAGTTGTTGTTCAAGTACATGGGCTCCAAGCTCAAATTTTCTACAAGCTTCCATCCCCAGACAGATGGTCAGACGGAACGTGTCGATTCCATGCTCGAAGAATACCTCCGGCATTACATTTTGATCAATCAGGAGAATTGGGTGGAGCTGCTGGACGTAATGCAATTTGCTCACAACATCAACCGGAGCTAGGTCACAGGACACTAGTAGTTTGAGATTGCAACGGGAAGATAGCCACTGACTCCTCTGGAAGTTGTGAAGAGAAAGGGAACGGACATTTCCCTACGACCTTCCGATTTGCGCGTGACTATCATGCTCACATTGAGGAAACCCGCGAGGCATTGGAGCATGCTGCTCAAAGAATGAAGAAGTACGCCGACCAACACAGACGGGACGTAGAGTTCCAAGTTGGCGATAAGGTTTTGTTGAGGACCAATGCACACATATTGAAGACGAAGCAAGCAAAGCAGCGTCACAAGGGTCTGGTATCCCGCTATGATGGACCTTTCGAAGTGGTGGCAAAAATCGGACGGGTTGCCTAGAGACTCAACATTCCCCGTCGGCTGGCGGTCCATCCGGTCTTCCATGTGTCAGTTTTGAAGAAATATATACCAGATCCCCAAGACGCGGTGAGGAACCAGCCCAACGTGCACCACCAAATGTGCATGCGCACTTCGACCAAGAAGCATAAGCTGTCCTGGCGAAGAGAAAAATTGACCGGGGAGGACGTCTTGGTTGCTGTCACAAGATCAAGTACCTAATCACGTGGAAGACCAGACCAGAGGAATCAGCCACCTGGGAGCGCGACTCGGACTTATGGCAGTTCGAGGACCTACTACGAGCATATGAAGCAGAGCAGCAGGTATCGACAAGTTCAGGCGGGGGGGGCGTGTTAGGCCCCTATCTAGGCAGCATTCCCTGCCCAGAGGCCTGCGTGCTTATTGGAAGGGCGTGTCCGTGTAATTCGGTTCACGACATTAAAGGATTGAGTCATTATGGGTAGCGATGCCCAAATACCTAATCTTTCAGGCCATTGCCACTGTCCGTGGTGATTCACGACAGATTGTGCACGTGCCCGTCCACGCCCAAGGTGGGACGGATCAGGTATGGTCTGCGCGTGTTGGGCGCGTGGGTTGATCGGTATGTGTGCGCGTGCTCAAAGCGTCGCGCGCCAACGCCAAGCACCACGCGCGGGCGCCAGCGTAATGCGCTAGTGCCAAGAGCTCGCACGGGTGCGGGACGTGCAAGCGGGACGGCATGCCGCGGTTGCAGCGCAAAGAGTTGTGCGGGGTGCCGCGTAGTGGCCGCGTGGGCAGCGCGCACATTGCGTGTGCGGGGCGCGGGGCCAGGAGACATCCCGCCAAGAGACTAATGCATGTGGCGCACTGAGAGCTCCGAGACGATACAACGGGTGTGTAGCGCTCCTGTGGGTAGTGCTGGGCGCGCAGCGCCTAGCTCGGGGGCGCCGAATGCGGCGGCGTCACGCAGACTGCGTGCGAGAGTGTCGACACGGGTGCTGGTGGCATGTGTGATTGTCAAGGCAGGGGTGGCGTGTGTGATCACCACGCCCGCAGGTGCGCAGCTCCCGGCGCAACGCACTTGTGTAGCGGCAGAGCGGGCGTGCGTGCGCGGAGCGCTGGCCCTAAGGCGGTGTGCCGACATTACCTCGCGCAAGGCGCCACGTCTTGTTCCTTGTATCACCCCTCGTCTTCCCCCATGTAACGATGATGTATTCTTGATGATATTAGTGCAATGACCCTATTCCCTGACGGTGCCGAGCACCACCATCTCCTCTAACCCCTTCTTTGCGATCTTAAGCAAAGCTTCCGCTACAAGAGATCAAGGCTGTTCAGTGTTTCGCCCTGAACATTGAGGCCGGCACACGCCAAATTCGAGCAAGAGTCCTAGCTCTAGATTTGACCGTGTGATAGGCGGGGAGTACTGTCTTCAACCACCACGATGAAATCAAAGCTCCAAATTCAATAAATCTGAATTCCCGTCGCGAGAAAATATCACGAGTAAACCTACTCCACTAGTTGTTAAGATTCTAAGAAAATCAAGAAACAAATCCGACGGCGGTGGATGAATTCTCGCGGAGCACTGGACGAAAAACACTCGACACCAAAGAGTTCAGGTGTACCTCTGCACCAGAGTGCGAGAAGAGGTTGTGGGTAATTCTGATCGTGACGAGACTTGGCGTTTCGGGCGTTGTATGGCCCACTAGACAAAAGTTCTGGACGTTCCGGGCGTTGAACGGCCCTTGTGGGGAGTGTGACGGAGGAGCAAAGAACATGGACGGAGGGCGGACAGAGACAACTGAACGTGCACTGGCACTAGCGGATTGGCACCCTAGGCGTTAGAGGGTGCTGGCGGACGCTGGCGCCTGCGGGCGCTGGCATGCGCTGGCGCCAGTGGGCGCTGGATTGTGCTAGTGCTGGCAGGCGCTGGCGCGGCGTGGCGCCGGCGCGTGACTAGCGCTGCGCGCGCCGCCAGGCCGGTGCGTGAGAGCGCCAGCGGGACTGGCGCACGTGGGCGCCGGTGGGGCTGGTGCTCGTGAGCGGCCCTGGCCGGGGCGGCCTGCGCTGAGCGCTAGCGGGGGCTGTCCAGGGCGGGCGGCCGGCACTGGTGCTTGGCGCGGGCAGCCTTAGGCGTGTGAAGGAGAAGATAGGAGAGGGGAAAGAAAGAGAAGGAAAGGAAGGGAGGAGGGAAGCCAGAGGGAGAGTATGGATGAGAGAGAAAGAATGGTAGCCAGCGGCGGCGACGAAGGCGGCGGCGACCTGACGGGGGAAGAGGGGATAGGGGAGGCTAGGGCAAGTCTTCCAAGAAGAGTTAACAAAACTCAATTCCTGAATTATGACTTGCCTAACTGTTTCTTGAAACAATGGCCTATACATATAGGCCTTGGAGGAAAGAGAAAATACATTTAATAAAAATAAAGACGAGCGACGTGGTTCGTGTCACGTCAGTGGGTAGTTGTGGATCTGCCTTTGGCGACGTGTCAGGACGCGTGACAGAGCGTGCGTGGGTGGAGACGTGCATGATGCTTGTGTGTAGGCTTGATCCTTAGTGGAGACGTTGACTTTGGATGACGATGGTGGCGCTTCCGGTATCGATGCGTTGACGTCGTTGCCACAACATATGATAAATATGGCTGACCTTGGGGGTATATTGGGGTGACACTAGGTATGGAGGGTAGGTGCTCTTGAGGGAAATAGTTCACTAAATTGATTTACATGAATCCCAAAATGGAATTATACCTAATTCTCAATCAGGTTGATTTATGTTATGATTGTGCAAGTGATCCTAATATGTGAGATACCCAAGACGTAGTGGATGGATGGTTGTGTTTGATTCTTAGTTATAGATCTCTAATGATGGGATTTGAATTACTCTTAGCTTGAATATAGAAACAAGCTCATGATGGTGATTTGATGATCAATATGCAATCATTTTTCCTCAACACTTGAGGAGAATGTCTCAAGTAAGAAGATGCATTTAACTCCCTCAATAGGGTAGTGAAAATGTTGGAGAAGGGGTTCCCCAACAATTTTCCTTAGCCATCAGTACTAAATAGAATGATGGAATACAATTTGATAGTTAACTATATGGGATTCTCAAAGAGTGAAGTTGAAAAGTTAACCAATAAAAGTGAAGGTTTCATGAGCTAGATTATATGCTCTTGTGTATACTCTAAAGCTAGAGGTATAGCTTGGCACATCATGGGCTGGAAAATGAACCTATTAATTGACAAAATTGATCCTTAATAGTTTCACCATTATATTTCTAAACATGACTAAAATTAAGTAAGAAGATGTTATAGATTTTTATGAGGTGTTGAAGAGAATTAAGAGGAGATCCAATGTTGAAGAGATTGCCGAGAAAAGCCAAGAGGTGAGTGAGACACATGGACGCTTAAGGAACTTGTCCAACAAACCAAGTGGTCATGAAATCTGCTCTGCATAAGGTGATATAATCATTCTCAGATAGTCAATCATGCCCTTAGAATGTAACATCGGTATCAGAGCAAGGTTGATGGCGAGGACGCCAACACATCACCGTCGAACGCATTCCCACGGTCAACCGGAGACAACACCACTACTATGGACCCAACGGCACGGTCAACCGGAGTCAACATGCCTGCTATGGACCCAATGGCACGGTCAACTGGAGTCAACACCACTGCTATGGACCCAACGGCGAAGTCAACCAAAGTCAAACCCACCACGGTCAACCGAAGTCAACACCAAAGTCAACACGTCACAACCGTCGACAAGCACGTCTCAACCCGCGCACGTCCCTACGCGCATCATGACACGACGCCAGAGGCAGATCCACAACTGCCCTTTGGCGTGACATGCCGCACATCTTTAATTTCTCGTCTCTAATTTCTCGTCATTTTCTCTTTCCTCCAAGGCCTATATATAGGCCATTGTTTTCAAGAAACACTTAGGTAGTCATATTTCAAGAATTGAGTTTTCAGTTAAACTCTTCTTGGAGGACTGCCCAGCCTCCCTCTACCCTCAAACCCTAGCCATCGTCGTCGCCGCCGCCGCCATCGCCGCTACAGTGTTTGTCGCCGGCCACCTCTTCCTCGTTTCCATCTCTCTCTCTCCCCCCTCTCTCTCTTTCTCTCAGACCTGCCACCCCAAGGCCGCCCAGGCTGCCCTGGCCAGACCGCCCAGACCGCCGCTGCCCACCGTGGCCGCCCAAGGTCTCCCAGGCCGCCCCCGCCATGCCGCCCAGGTCCGCCCAAGGCCGCCCTTGCCAGGGCCACCCAAGGCCGCCCTTGCCAGGGCCACCCAAGGCCGCCTAGGCCGCCCCAGCCAGGCCACGCCCCAGGGTCGCCCCTGCCAAGGCCGCCCAGGCCGGCCCAGCCAGGGCCGCCTAGGCAGCCCCTGCCAGGGCCGCCCACGAGCAGCCCAAGGCCGCCCAAACAGGGCCGCCCAAGGCCGCGCTCAAGCTGCCCCAGTTCGGCCGCCCAGGCCACGCCCAGGGTCGCCCCTACCAAGGCCGCCCAAAGCCACCCAGGCCGCCCCCGGCCAGGGCCGCCCACGAGCAGCCCAGGCCACCCAAACAAGGTTGCCCAAGGCCGCGCTCAGGCTGCCCCAGTATGGACGTTGTCCGACGCTTCAAGTTGCGCGCGCACGCGCGCTCCTGCACTCGCGCGCTGCGCACTTTGCGCGCTGCCGCGCTCTGCACGCCAGCACCGGCGGTGCTCATAAGGCCTCCGGCGCTCCGCACACCCTACGCACGCTTTGCGCGCGCGGGTATTCGCCTACGCCTGACTCTGCGACAACGACAACTACCCACTGCCAGGGTCGTTCAATGCCCGGAACGTCCAGATCTTGTCGTCCAATGGGCCTCTCAATGCCCGGACTTGCCCAGCCTCATCACGATCAAAATTTCCTGCATCCTCTTCACGCACCACGGTGCCGAGGTACGCTTGAACTCTTTGGTGTCGAAGTGTTCCCCGCTCAGTGTTTTCTGGAGAAGTTTCCACTGCCGTCAGAATTAGACTGGGTTTGGATTTCAACTTCTCTCTCTTTCTCGAGTGTTTCTTCGCGACGTGAATTCGGATATTGATTTCGGTGCTTAGGCATCGTCGCGGTGGGGGAAGACAATACTCCCGCCCTCGATAAGGGTCGGAGCTGCACCACCAGATTTTCATCGGTTTTAAAGTCCGAATTCGACCGTGTGATTTCTGTGGCTGTTTTATCCCTCTAGTACCCGATCCATCCCTAGTCATCCATCTACCTGTAGTCTGTCCCGTCAACCTAGTCGTCCATTCCTTAGTCATCCATTCCGTAGCTGTCCTACGTCAAAGGTTCTAGGGCTATGATTATTATTTTTTGGACACTATTTGGGGAAAATTACAGTTCTAGAGCTGTTAGCAGCAGCCCTTGTCATCATACGACTAGGGGTTCTGATTGATCTGGTTGACCTAGGCAAGGCGTGTTGAGTGATCCCATCTAATTGAATCATGTCAACTAGCTTGATAAAACTAGGGTCAGATTAGATTGGACCGTTCATCAAAAAAGTTGAATTCAATTGTTGAGTTCAGGTTTCAAATTCATACCCATCGATCATGAACAAAGGCCACACCCAATATGCAGTTGTGTGGATTTGATTTTTATGGATGTTAAATATCTAAATATCTATTTATTAAAAGTTAGTTTAATTGGCTAAGGGATGACCTAAGATGCAGAGTGAAATATGCTTGACTCTATGAAATATGTTTTATCTATCAAGGGAAAGAGGTAGAGGATTGGGCAGACTCAGTTAATATTTTACACAGCTTAGGCTAGTCAATACTCTATGGGATCTCTAACTCAAGCTGTTGGTAAGCATTGACCAAGATTCTGTGAAAGCTGCTCAAGAAAAACATGTGTAAATAAGGTTTAACAAGGATACAGATAAAATAAAATGTTGGTGAAGCTCTGTCGTCTTTGACCCCAAAAGTCTTCCATGGGTCAAGATAATTTACCTCATTTGACTCAACCCCCAAAGTCTTCTCTTCTTTAGCCCCCAAAGGTTTCACTTAGTTGAACCCCAAAGTCTATTAGGGTGCACTTAAAGTGTACTATTTGCCTATGCCAAATACTAAAAAATATGCAATTCAAACTAATATATTTTTAAGCATATTCAGAAAGAAATAATCAATTATTAAATGTATTTTTAAGCATATTCACTAAATGTATTTTAGTGGAAAATCATTTGACTATGAAGTCAATTATAAAAGATGGTTCAATATACCTTTTTTACATCTCTCTATAAAACTTTTAGATGTTTCCTTATTATATTTTAAAATATGAATAAACTATACATAAAATCAGGATAACTTGAAAAATGAGCAGGTCTTAATTTTTTATGATTCTTTGGGTGACTCTCTCACAAATCATGTCTAAAATCAGCTATTTCCATTTCTATGCAATTTTATGATGCCTTACTTTTTTCCATGTATATTCTTCAATATTGTGTCAAAGGGAACACTTAAATTTATGGATGTTGGAAAGAAATCTTAGTTTCAATAAAACTACAAAGAAGTTTAACAGAAATCTGCAAATGATGATCTTCAGACCAAGCTCACTAATGATGCAAATGTTGGGTCAGGATATTGGCCTCATATTTACTTCATTGCTGCATCAAATGGTATGATTCTAGAGCCTATATATTTTATGCATCATAGTAATAACCTGTATGTTCAGTAAAAAATAGCAAAAATCTCCAAATGATGATCTTAAGATCATGACCACTGTAGATGTGAATCTTGGGTCACAATACTCTTCTAAAAATTTATTCAAAATTTTATTGAAATTTCAATTTATAGAGCCAATGGATTCTTTTGCATGTAAGCAGTAACCTTTATGTTCAATAAATATTCAACATGATTATCAGAAATTTTCAGACCAGTGTCACTAATGATGCAAATATTGGGTAGCAGTATTAAACTACTAGAAATTTCTTCAATCCTACATCAAATGGTACATTCTAGACTCTATGAATCTGGGATGTTTTTATAAAGAAACTTAATGTTGAATTTTTTTTCAGAAATAGAAACAAATTTCTGTAGAAGGCCAGATCTAATGCTTAGTCTTTTTAGTGTGAATTTTCACCGAGAGAGAGAGAGAGAGAGAGAGAGAGAGAGAGAGAGAGAGAGAGAGAGAGAGAGAGAGAGAGAGAGAGAGAGAGAGAGAGAGAGAGAGAGAGAGAGAGAGAGAGAGAGAGAGAGAGAGAGAGAGAGAGAGAGAGAGAGAGAGAGAGAGAGAGAGAGAGAGAGAGAGAGAGAGAGAGAGAGAGAGAGAGGAGATCAATTGAAATTGATGCTACATCTGCATATATGTACTTTGTGTTAGAGTATACTATGTAGGCCCAATAAGGGCCTATCCATGTAGGCCATATAGGCCTACATCCTCTTATATGAAGCCCTTATTGGGCTTCCATAATCTAGCCCAATAAGGGCCTCTATGAGAGATTATCTCCCTCTCACTATCTATATCACTCTATCTCTCCTATTGGGCCTATATTAGCCCATCTACCATTCTCTCTCACGTGCCCTATATAAGGGTTGTATGGAAACATCACATCAATGACCTATGAAACAACCCTAGTTTCTTTCCATTGTGTAGAGCCTCCATATCTTTCTCTCTCTATCTCCATCTCTCTCCTTCTTCCTTCCTCTCCATCTTCATCTTCTACACTTTGAAAGTTTAAGGGAAAGTCTTTAACTTTTACCATCCCAAGAGTAAAATGAATTTACCGAGAGAGATAAAATAAGACACAATAACTGCTTCAACTTTAAATTGGCATAATCACAACTTTGCCATCAACTTCATTATTCAGGAAAGGCAAATCTAATCATTACATTTCCTTTTTGGATTTATTTTAGTAAAATGCCTACGTATGTGTTTTGATAAATATTTAACGTCAACCCGGTCAATGGTTTACATTAGTTCATACATATTTATTCGTGACTCATGTTTTCTTACTAATCTAAGTTGATAAAGATTAAGCTTAGATTAGTAAGAAAACAATTTTCTAATCCTTACATAAATCAAAAAATTTGAAAATTGAGGAAAAATGTACAGTAATTTTATGACACAAATAATTTAAATAATAAATTATAGTATGTAAATAAAAAATGAAATGTATATTGGTGGATATGTTGAATAGAATAATTTATTAGTTAAATAGCTTTAGTTTTTAATATATTTGATTAATTATTTTAATATTTTAAAAGTTTTATTTATCACATTTTAGGCATTATTTTGATTTTTATATTAATATACGTTGGTCTATTTAAAGTTTGCGTCAGATTACATGGGTGAATGGAATTTGAAATTGGGGATATGATTATGTGGTAAGATGTTATGCATTAAAATGAGAAAATATAGAGGAACTTAACAAAGGTTCTCCTAATTTAACTTGATTAATAATATAGGATCATGAGGTTGACAGTGTGAGATAGTCAATCCACACTTATGTATGCCCTAAATGAAAAGCACATGTTAATATGTAATATATCATGGTTCATATCACATTTGTAAAGACCATAAAAAGCCCTTCAAAAAACCATGATTTGTAGAGAAAAAGTGTCAAACTAATGTCAGTCCTGCTTTATTATTGTCAAAGGATCCAACTTTTCTTAACATGTGATGGTGGAGCAAACTTTAGGCCCAGTCATTCGACAAGATGAACTAAAGAGTTATTGTACGACAGAAGGTGGGGAAAGAGCAACTGTGTGGTTTATTAGAACAATCTCCAATATTGCAGACAAATCTATTCCCATCAAGAACAAAGTTACTACTAAAACCAAATTCAGTGGTTGATCGAGTAAAGTCTTGGTTGATATTGGGGAAGTGAATTATGATTAGATTGCTATGAGTTTCAAGTCCAAAGCAATAGTCCATAATATATATACATAGATGTACATTTTATAATGATTTATTAATGTATTTTTACCTTAAAACTTCACCCATCATGTGTCATCATTCAATTTAATCGAATGACAACCAATCAATCAATCAAATGACAACCAATCAAAAGAGTATGTAATGGTTATCTGCATTAATCATTGTGAAAAGGTGCAATTATGGCATCAAAAATCACTATGGCATAAAGGCCCAATAAAAAATTGAGTTTTCCAATTTTTATTGCGTAGGGTTGATGTGGAACACGTAAAAAAACTGGCTTTCAATCGCAATAAATGTGATTGGAACATTAAGAAGAAAATAATAAAAAATTCTAAGAAACAAATACAAAAGTTACACGAGTACACCTGGTGCACACGTACAACTGCAATAGGTTTACAATACACATGATGCTGATGTGGCACACAAAAGTGCATTGCTAATCACACAATCATTGGTGACTTTTTGTCTTTTCTGATATGAATGACACACATCAGCGTATCATTGAAAGTAAGAGAATAAAAAAAAAGCAAGAGAAGATGATTCACATGGCGTGCAGTGACATGCTGCCACTTCACACAGCAATTGATTGATAAAAAAAATTGTTTCTTCTTTTTCTTTTTGGCAGTGATACAAAGCATTCTTGGATGGGCCAGTGCGAAAGACAGGGAGATCACACAGATCATTAAATGAATGACAATGGGATATCATAATCACCAACAACAAAGGAGGCATCATAGATGATGACGAGGAGAGAAAAAAAATAGATGGCTAGAATTGCTCCAACTTCAAATTTTGATATAAGACGATCTAGAAGGCCAATTGAACTGAAAATATGGGGGACTCTTTGTCTTAACCCTCTCTTTAACCGATATCCTCTAACATGTAACTAGAGGTTGGATCATTGTCAAATTCATCATTAAACTTGCTCCACACTCATGTGGGCTGATTGAAAGCTATTGAGTTTCTAAAATCATCAAACTTGTTATTGGTGTCCTGGTTGTGTGGGAAGAGGCAAATTATCAATCAAATTATCAATCAAGTAATTGAACTAAACTTAAAATTTATAATTTTTGTTTGTTTTGGGTAAGTAAGCTGATATATTTTTATAAATGAAAACAAATATATAAAGAAAAGAAATCCAAATCAACAGTTGAAATGTACTTCAATGGATGCTAATTTATGTCAATGACAACAATTTGATAAGAGCAAAAATGGGTGTATTCAACATCGTTGTCAGTATTTCACTTCTATAAAATAAAAGTTATGAATCTGTAATCACACCTAAGATGTATAGCCGAGAGTAAGGTCGTCTCCTCAGTGATTGAATCTTAGAGATGGAATTAATAATGAGTTAGGGAGTAGAGAGAAGGGATTCTAGAATTGTAATACTAATTGGCAATTTTATTAGTATTTTTATTTGAATTCCAAATAGGAAAATGTGGAAGAAATCTTAGAATATGGCTATGTAGTGCATTAAAAGATTTTTAGGGAAGTGAGAATTAGGGAGGAACAAAGAAATATGGCACAATCAAGGAGATGAACAAATTCCTCTAGGAGTTTGTAGAAATGTCCAAGAGAGAAAAAGAGAATTTATAGGTGATTTTATAAAGAAAATTTACTCTGTTGATTTTATTTGAAAATGAAAAATTGTATTATGGTAGTATAGGTACATTAGAGTGTTTAGGTAGTTTTTATTAAATTCTGTGTAATCAATAAAGTAGAAAATGCAGAGTAGACTGTTGAATATGACTATGAGTAAGAAGTATTTGATGAAATGCCTCAATGAAGAAGAGTAGTTATAAAATTTCTTTTATGTGGAAAGTAGATTATTTTCTCATGTTTTAATGTCCCAGAAACAAAAGACGATATGTGTAGCTTTTTTTTAGTTGTCAGGTATTTTTTTAGATTTCAGTTTTAATTTGAAATATTAAAAATATCAATTAAGAATTTTTTTAAGAAAAATGCAGATCAATTGTTCATGGAAATGCTTACAAGGACAAATTTTATTTACTAAAATCATAGATTTTGAATTGTTGGATTGAGGATGAATCCTCAGTCTGTGTTTGATATTTCTATAACATATCAATTAAATCTAATTAAAATATGATTACTTACCAGAATTCATTGCCGTTTGGGGTTCGCCGACGGCTTGAGATCCTCATCCGACGGAGTGTTCTTTCACATAAGCAGGTGATCCTTTTCTCTCCTCTTCTACCACTCTCTTGCAGATCTCTCTTCAGGTCACATGCCTGTCAAACTCATTGATTGAGATAAAAAAGACAAAAAATGAAAAGAAGAAGAGGATCTTCCATGTTTTTAATTTGAAAGTGCGGACTGGAATCCAGTGCAAAGATGAGAATGGTGGAGGAAAATCTGGGTTTAATAGAGGGGGAATGCTCAAAGAAGCTTTGTCAGCAGTATGAGATCAATCCACCTTCTCATCGCTGGGATTAGGTCGACAGCGACGGAGCTGGCGAGTAGAGGTAGAGGAAGCCACCCTTGCCCGTGAGCCATTAGATCCATCTCTTTGGGGTGCAATGGCTACAATTAAATCATAGCTATGGACCCCCTTAAATTTTAGTGGTGCTTTCCCAGTTAGCACAGCCACGTCAATGTGGATCGCCACTTGTTCTTGCCACATTGCTCCATGTCGGTGCTCGTCACTGACCTGTCATCTATAAGGAAAAGAAATTTGTTAACAGAAATATAAATTGATCTAAACTGTTGAATCTTCTTAATGAAGATCAACGGTCAAGACTATAACATCTGCTTTAAGAAAATCCCATGCTGACATGGGCTTGGGCCTGGGCCGTGCGAAGCCCAAAAGTTATTTTTCTTTGTGATTTTTGCATGCGACGGCCTGTGGTCCTACTAAAGGCCTTTCAAGATTGCCCTGGCCTGGCCTATAATTTTCTCTAAAACTTCCAGTTCTTACAATCCCATATTGGAAAATTTAAAATCTATCATTGGTAAAGATTAAGCTTTAAGAGTATTTTTAGCACAATGGTTTGATGTGTGTTTTGATGAACGTTCAAAGTGATAAATGCCTCAATATGGGTTGTGATCAAAGAAAAATAGGCCCTCAGTCAAGTAGTTGACTTATTGTATGTGAAGATAAAATAGAAGCCTTGGATATATTAAAAGGCTACTTAGTTTGACCATACACTGAACAAGTCAAACCGTGTATTTAGGACTTGTAATTTTATGACATGATGATAAACATATTTTTTGCCACTGTTCTGGTATCTGTGTAAACTTGTCTTTATTTGATTTATTGAATATCTTGTTCAAAATCTTAATTACTACCTTTGAGTATTTAAAGCTGAATTTATTGATAATTTAATGAAAATTAATTACATCAAGATACTATTATCCAATGGTGATATCTTTATTTAAATATTGCGGTAAAAATATCTTAAAGTTAAATATTATTTAAAATCTCAAGTCCTTGGCATAACAGCTAGTTTTTGCCATTAACTCTTGAAAGGTGTTTTGAATTGATGGAAAAATTGTAAATATAAAAAATCAAAATTAAAATGAGTCTTATTTTATATTGCCTAATCATAATCAATGAATATGACTGTTGGACTTTTGACAGATTACCATTACGCCCTTTCAGATTTCCCAAGTCCATATATGCATTTTTGAGCCCTAACTTCAAATCCCCTTCTCCTTGGCCTTTGAAAATCGCAGACCAAAAGCTAGAGAGATCTCTCAAATCTTGGAGAAAATTTCAAGCAGTTTTTGAGTATTCTTTGAAGAGATCATTTGTTTCTTACATCAATCCAAGTTCTTGGTTTTTGGTTTTTGAAGAGATCATTTGGAATTGTGGTTTTTGGTGCAGGGTATTTCAAGGTTCAAAGAAAAGAAGGCTGGGATACGAACTTCGTACATCCTCGACCGTGTGATGAGTTTATAATTTTTAGCATATTTTTATACTGATTTTGAGTTTTTGTTCAACATATGAATTGTTTTTAACATCCATATAAAACCAAATAAATTATAATTTCATCCTTGGGTTGAGTTAGGAAAGAGTTACAGGGTTTTCAAGTTGGAGATGAAGGAATCGAGTGGTAAACTAAGGACGTTGAAAGATTGATCTCTGGAGATTTTTTCATTTATTTTTTAACACTTTGTGTGAGATAAAAGTTGTGCAAAATTGTATTAAAAAACCGTTCCAGTGGAATCATTCCATTTGGTGCAGGATTGAAAAATATATTTAGGTTTTAAGCACCAAAGGTCAAATGCGAATGAAGAATTTCATCCAAAGAAAATCGTGGCTGAAGAAAGAACGACCACACATAAGAAGGTGCTACTAAAGGGAAGTCATAGTTATATTTATGAGTATTTATCTCTGAAGTAATAAAATTTTGACATAAAAGTATTCTTGTTCAAATACTCAAAATTGGCCCATTTGTGTCGAATACTTTTTAAGTAGCCATCAATATTAAGTGATGTTGCGGAGAATACATTATTCAGAAATATACTGTTATTGATGGATCTTTGTGATCACTCTGGTTAAGGCTTTGGGGGCCATAAGAAGATGGCTTTGGGGGCTAAGTTGAAGTAGATGAAGCAACGTCATTCCGTGGAAGCCTTTGAAGGTTGAGGACGACAAAGCTTCATCGACGTTTTCTTTTTTTCTTGGTATCCTTGTTCAGCCCTATTTCCAAGTGATTTTCTTGGGGGGCATTCACAAAAACTTGTCTAAGGCACATCATCACCTCAGGACGGATACCCACAAACATCATTAAGGATTACACTAAGCTGTCTAAAAAAAAACTGTGTCTCCCATTTCCCCTACCTCATTTTCTTAAGTAGAAAAATCCTGGGCTAATTAAAATAAAAATAAAATATAAATAGAAAACCTAATTCAACCCCTCTCTTAGTTTATTCCTTGGTCACCTAAACTAAATTTTTTTATATATACGTGAAAACAATATAACTTTTAAAATAAGATAAAGAGATAAAGAACTTACCTTGTGTGTACGTGCACGGGCCATGACGATGCGTATACTTGATGTGCTGTTGTGGGAGGCTATGGCTGCAGCTGCACTTGCAGCTGTGGTCCTTCATCACCTTGGCACTCAGGCTGCGCCTGCGACCCTAGCCCCTTGCAGAACCTTAGGGGCCATTTTTTTTTATATTATTTATTTTATTTTTTTTACTTTTCCAACTATTTACTTATTATGTCATATTCATGGTTAATTTTCATTAAAAATATGAAAGTTACATAATATATGAACAATGCACGAAATATAATTTATTTATCCTATATCATGAAATATCTATGTTAATTTTATTATACAGACATTATATTCCCTTCAAATTGCAAGCATGAATTTGGATATGTCGGTGGAAAGAGGCAAAAGAGAAGAGAGGGAGCTAACATGTACTACCATATTGATGTGATCATGGTGGATCATAAGGATCCAAAGTTATTATCTATGCCTTACATTTGTTCTTCTTGACACCAACATTAGCTTATCTCAATTTCATTGTCACACCCCTCCATCACAGTGCATCTGTATACGCTCTAATCACATCTTACCATTTTCACGTCACTAATCTCATCATTATCATACTCGTTTGACTCACTCTTTATGGCGGTCCCATGCCTTCCTCTTGTTATCACCATTTTAAAATCCTAATTATCTACTACTATAATCATCTTAATTGTGGTATTAATCATTACTCTCTCACCTCCAATTTTCTTGTTGCTAGACTCCATATTTTATATGTATCTCATCTCATCACAATAATCACTAATTCAATAATATTCAATCCTTAATCATTTTTCTTTGTGGAGACCATCCATACTCTTCAATAGTTGAATGTACTCAAGTGAGTATATGTTTATATTTTTTATTGATTCCACTAAAAAATATCGATAATTATTGAAAATGATAAACGGAAATGGCTTAAATTAAAATGATGAGTCAAATCTCCTAGGCATGAATTATATCAATAATTTCTTTGATCCTCAACTGAGATGTGTTCAGGTGCTTATGTGTGCAGCCTCAATATGTATCCACATAGTCCATGTCACATTAAATCTCCTCCTTAGCCTTGATGAGCTCCATTCTTGTTGTGTCATTGCTATTACAATGTTCTGAGCTCATCGTGAATGGAGGGCAGGTGGGAGGGGAAGCGAGAAAAAGATAAAGACCCCTGAAAATGACTGGTATGAGTGTACTTTATTCAGAGACTTCCCTTATTTATACTAAGTAGGATTTTTCATAAAAGCCTAAACTTTAAGTATACCTTTGATGTCCAAAAGACCACTTATATGTAAACATCTAGTCACATGTAGTGGTCTAGCCAATGACTTCAATGGTCTAATAACCTTGATTGGCCACCCAAAGTTAATTAACTATATCATCATATGGATTAATTAACTAAAACTTGATTTAACCAAATCAATTGGTTGAGTTTGCAAACTATGGGCTGCCAAGCTACACCTTATGCTCTAAAATATACGAAGGAGTGTATAGATTTACACACGGAACCTATCTATCACTAGATATAGTGTACATATAGTCCCTTATATGAATTATGCTCTTAAAAAAAGTTAGGCTATGGTGAAATTATTAAATCCTAATTAATCATTAAGATTTTTCAGGTACATTTGAAAATCATACAAAACTTTTCTTAGGTATTCCATTACACAGGTGAATGACTTCATCACATCATCTTTTCTTGAGCTATCTCCAATTATAGTAAAAGTAGATGATCCCATCTTGACCACACAATCGTCTTGTTGAACTTCATCCATTTGAACTAAAAGTGTTTAGAGCTCAAGGTCAAGGTCTATTTGATGTCTTAAGTAGAATACCATTTGTGAGTGACCCTTTGGGCCCCTATATTAGTCCAGTTAATGATTCTAATGGCCCAATGACCTTAAATGGTCTTCAAAATTGATTAAAAATATCACCATATAGATTAGTGATTGATGGATAAATTGAAACCAATGTATAAGTTGAGTCTTCTGCACGTGGGGTATCTAGCTACACCTCATGTTTTAGAAGATACAAAGGAGTCCGTATCGACTCACTCACGGAACCTTTCCATCATCAGTTACAATGTGAGTAGTCCATCATCTGCTTGATGCTCTTAAGATGACTTAGATATATGGTCATTTGTCAAATCCAAATCGGTTACATGAGTTAGTACAAATGCATTCTTAAATCATCAAAGAACTCTTCTATGATATTTCATTACCTTGACCAAGGAGTTCATCACACCATATTCCTTGAGCTGTCTCCTCTTATACCAAGGCAAGAGGATCCCACCTTGATCATTCAATCATCTTCTTGAATTCCTTGGGGCACCCAAACTAAGCTGTTTATTATTCAGTGATTAGGAACCCGTATGTCATAGTAAAAGTATGTCCGTCCATCCACAAGATGTCTTTGGTGTCTTAGGTATAAGGACCACTTTCATAGTTATGATGTAAATCAACCTGATTATTATTTTGGTATAATAGTATTCAGAAATCCCTAGATATCAATTCAGTTGGCCATTTCTACTAAAGAGCACCCACTATCTATCCTCAATGTCTATACACTGATGGCTACAAGATCAGCCATACTCATCATCTGAGTGACGCTAGATAGAGTTATTCTATCTAGATACTTCAATGTCCTTTTCAAGTATCCTTTGAGTATGAATATTTAGAACACACTTAAAGGCTAGCAATCTCCCTATTATGATCTCATCATAATTCACTATGTCAGATCATGCATTCACAAACTTCATTATAAGCATATCATGTGCCTTATAATGAATACAATGTATTCATGAACATGGAAAGAGATATGAAATGTGTGATTGGCTTATCAACCACATATTTTTCCTTCAATTAACTCCTAGTTTAAAATTAAAAATTATTTTATTTTCCTTACTAAGTATAGACTTGAGTAAGGGTCAAACCAGAGAGATCAATGAGCTGTTGCATAATTTTTCAACTGATTATATACATATTCATTTTTTAAAGATTAAATAAAAAGCAAAACCCAAGAGAAAAATAGTTTTTTTCTGCACATGGAGTGAAGGAAAGCCTAAATTATACTTGGTAAAAATTTTAGGATCTTTTGAAATATTTAATGCTAAGAAATTATATAAAGGTTAATTAAAACTACTTGAGGTAGTTATTGGTAAGGGGAACTACTTGTTGCATGTAGGAGCACCATGGAGATGGTGTGGCAGCACCAAAAAATGCGTGGTGGCTCTCTAGTTATGAGGATGAGAAAAAATACAATAAGTTAAGCTGTAGGATAAAGTTTTAGCATTATATGTGGTGTTGTAAAGACATCATTCTTGGCTATCAGTTAATAAGTAATCCATAAAAAAATCAACTATGGGAACCTTTGAGAGTGCACCATTCTACAGTATTACTCCCTTTTGGGGTGAAAGATACACTCCTCTTCAGTTTCCTTAAAATATAATGATGTGATTCCATTCTTCACCTAACCTTAAAGTCATTTAGAGTGGATATAAGAAAAAATGGCATGCTAAATGTTTCTAAACAGAGTTTGGTATAACATTTAATGGATAGTTATAATGAGAAAGAAAGTGGGTATGAATAGGGATATCAAATTCTTAATATGAGAAACCTAGAATTCAAAGTTCATGACACCCTTTTATGAAACAACAACACCCACTTGGATTTTTCCTCGTAAATGGGCCCCTTGATTTTTCTTGGGCTCCTTTTATTCCTTTTGAAAGATAAGAGGAGACAAATAAAATAATAAAAAATATAATACTAATAATACTAAATTAAAGTAAAAGATTAAGGAAAGAAGATGAAAATAAAAAATAAGGCAAAGAAACATAATAATATGGAAAAAAACTAAGAAACACATGAGGATTAAAATAAGAAAAGAATCAAGGTGACAAATAATAGAAATTATGAGAAATTGATAAAACTATATTGCAAAAAAAGAAAATAAAAATGGAAAAATGAAGCAAAGGAAGAAGAAGGTGAAGAAACATAATAAAAAGAACAAAATCAACATAGACAGGTATAGAAAAAAGAGGAGGTAAAAATACTAGAGATTAAATGATGGAGCGCGCCCAAACGACATCGATGAAACGTCATCGCAGCCATCCTTGCCATCAACAACTTCACCACCGGTCCGTGTCGAGCCCGACCGGCATGCCAATGCATCCGTGAAGATGCCCACGTTTAAATGCCCCAGGTTATGCACGCCCGTGCACATGCTCGTGTTTTAATTCTCTGCTTTTCGTTCGTTCAATTTCATGTTTTGTGTTTGTCACAGCGAGTACATCGTATTCATTGTGACGCGTCCGTATCATCATGTTTTCATATCTGTTCGTATCATTTTATTTTCATATCGTTTAATCTCTTATTTTCTTTAGTTATGTTGTAAAAAGGGGGTCTCTTATTGGACTCCCCCTTGTTGGACTCATTGGAAGGGGCCCATCATGGTCCTATATAAGGCCATGATGGGCACCAAGTTCATTCTGATCTGGAATTCTTGTGTTGCAGTTACATTCCCGTTTTCATATCTCACCTTAAAAGAAAAAAGAAGAGGAAAGGAGAAGGAAGAGGAGAGGAAGGGAGAAGAAAGGAAGGGATACTGATTTAGTAGAATACCGCTGGTACGCACACGTCAGTTGGTTCTGTCAAACGACCGTAACCATGGGAATTATGAACGCCTCTGGGGTGCCTGACAAAAGCCCATCGCTGCCGTCCTGAAGCGTCGACATTACCATTCTTCCATCGGTCATTGTTTGCTTGGCGACAGAGCGACGCTAGACCAAAACCGGCCACAGTGGAATATCGTCACCCGGTCAATGCAATGCTTCCTTGTGAGCCTTTGCGGACGAGCCCACTGTGAGCATTTGGGGACGTGGCCACTGCACGATTCTCAGCCACCCCAGATTCCAATCCACCTAGTCAACGCGATAGCACTTGGATTGCGGTTCCTCACGGATGAAACTCCACCACGTTGATTGAATCCGCGGTGCGTTTTGGGTGTGCCTTCACCCTACAGTCAACCCATGAGTTGCTGAATCTTTAAAGTATCGCAGATGGTGAGCTTCTAGCGAGAATAGTGCGGTACATCTCTCGTCGGGTCCACGCGCGTGCATGAATCCTTCATGCAATGGCTGTGCAAGGGTACTGTCTACATGCATCCTATGCCGCCGAGGAGTCCTCTCACGATCTGGCTGCTCTAAGATTGTCTCAAGAACTCGAGACGTTGCCTTTTGTCTGACGCCACAGAAGAACGGGCGTTGCACTGCTTGGAATCACGTTTGTACCTTCCGGTCTCACCCAAACCCACTAGACACTGCGAATTACCACTCGCTGGTGGCTTGCCTTGACTTGATTGTTCACTGTTCCGTTGGGTCTGCCCTCGCAAAACCGGATATTACTCGTTGTCAGCTGAGCCGTTCGATTGCTGTTGCAAATCACACAACAGAGTCCCTTGCCATCGTCAATCACACCCCTGCCATAGTGTCCCCATCGCTGTTCTACCGGAATCAGCGCGGCCTGCATCGTGTCTCGCCTCCAGGTTATATGTGTTGCTCTTGAGATCTTCCTTCCTCATCCTCGTCCATCTTCAAGGTCTCCACTCCAGCACAATGTCATCGCCGTCTGCTGAGCAACGCCTGCTCCTCCGGCACCACTCCACCGTACCTGCTCACACCGGTCGTGCACCAACAAAGACTCGGATGACGAGTGACACAACCACTGAGGTACTTCATTCCCTTTTGCTCATCAAGTTATATTACCTTCTTCCGGTATATTTTCGACTGTGCTCCACGGCGCTCGGGTTAATTAGGTGAGAGAATTTACTTCAAGAAACTACATCACGAGTGATTTCCTAGGTATGGATCAAGCCCTTCCTCTACGTATGAGCCCCTACGGAATAATTCTGTTCGGTGCCAAACTTGCCATTGTCGCTCCGACGAGGGTCAGAAGGTTACTGTCATCCTCATTGGTTGCTGGCCCGGAGGTCGAAATTTGGTGAACTCCCACAAGTCGGACCTGCACGTACACTCCACCTAGATCATTTGCACTCACATAGTTACATTCTCCATTAGGAAATTGCCTGTCAGATGACACCATTGACGACGTCCGACATCATTAAATACTTAGATCTAACATTCTCCATCAATCAATATCATCATTTAAGGATCGAGCAAAAAATAAAAATAATTTTAAAAAGAGAAGAACAATAAAAATTAGACGATCAGATAAATGTTTTCAATTGATTAATATAAGTGGATTGGGGTATAGGACAGAGAAATAACTCATAGAAAAGAAAAATTATTAATAGTTTTAATAGTTGAAATAAAATTCAACATATATTTATGAAAATAACAAAAATAAGACGAATAATAACAATAGGTGGAAGAAGAAGCAGTTAAAAGGGGAATGATAACAATAATGATATAAAATTTTGAACAATCAATTTTTCTGAATGAGAATAAGGTGGAAAAAGCATGAAAAAAAAGAAAAAGAAGAAGAATATGAAGAACATCAACGTGACTCATTGCTCAATTATCTACAAGTCAGACATTAATGGAATCATATATGCTCGAGTCTTCATTGACAGAATTGTATCCCACTACCCTTATTTTCATGTTATCAGGTTTCACATCAATTAAAATAGCACATGGTGTGATTTTACAGATTTTCCAGAATTCTTGTTTTTTACCAATTTTTCTAAAATTATACTCAAACGGAAATGGAGTATGCCATTAATATAATGATTGTTTTGAATTAGTAAAGGAATTCATTGATTTTTCCCAAAATTTCCGATACATTTTACTTATTTTCTGATGACTGATTTATTGAGAAATTAATGCTTAAGACAGAAATAATAGTTGTTAAGTTATTGAAACATTTAAAGTGGCGGAATACGGGTCTACATGTTATTCTGCCACATGTAGGTTATTATGCTGTATTTACCTCAACCAACGATTCAATTCATTTAATAATTTTTGCTACGCCATTTTGATTACACAATTTACGAGGTTGAAATGACCAAACACAAATTAATCATTTTTCTCTTTAAGTTTTGTAGGAACACGTGGCAGGACTAAAGACCACTACATTGAATTCAAAAACGCATATTGAGCCGCATGGCACATCTTTCTACATGGCCCAATGAAAAAATGGGGTCCTGTATTGTGTAATAAATGCACACAGAAACAAGCAACATAGAATAATTAAAATAATAACAATCATACCTTTTTGTATTTATTGCATCTATTATTTGAATTGAGCGAGGACACCTGGTGTGCATTTAGATGTGGATCAGGTATATTATATGTCCTGTTAACGAATGGTCTTGGATTTATCATAAACTCAAAATTATGGTAAAAATTATGTCATTGTGAAATTGATTTTAATCAATAGTATTTATAACCATATACTCGTAACATAATTTAGTTAGCTACTGATGAATAAGGGTTGGCTCCAAAGGGAACAGATATTAGGGAAGAAAATCTCACGATTGGGTCAATAAGAGAATATGAGAAGGGTTGTGTACATCATAAGAGCTAGTGAAAGGACAAAAATAATGATTAAAATAGAGGTAGGAAGAATTTAATAAGAAGGACAAGTAGTGTGTTAGTACTAGTAGTGCATCTTTCAGTGAGACGAGAGGATTGATGTGGTCATGAATGGCTGTGTTAGACAAGATGGGAGTGATGGGCACAAGGTATCCATATTAGGGTTGATAATGGAGTGAGGGAAGATGAAACAGGTGAAATTGATAGTCATTGTGATGGTGGCGGTGGTAGTGACATTGATAGTAGTTAATGTGGTGATGGAGGTAGTGAAAATAAGGTAGAAGGGTGATTAAAATGGAAGAGGTAGTGATATAGGTTTGGTTATACAGGAAGGGGAGAGATAGGTGATGTGTTCATCACGGTTTAGGGGACATGGGAAATGAGGGATGGATAAAGATGGATTGGGAAGCTGATGGGTGAGGATGCACGGGGATGAGTCATTGTGATGGATGAAAATGATGGATGATTAATATTAATGAACTACCTAAGTGTGTTGAAGAAGACTCGATTTAAGGCAGGAGGCTAACCTTAGATCCGAATATTACATGAAGACCAAAGCATATTACTGTTGCAGATCAACCTCCCCCTCTTCTCCAAGAAATCCTCCAAGTACTAGAGACACCAAGAAATCCTTCATGGAGATTCAAAACTTCAGTTTATTTCAATCTACCTCTCTATGAGGAAGTGTGCTTAAAGACATGTTTTACAAAGATCTGGGGCTCTATTTGTAGATCTAAAATATGTATGGATAGAGGACATAAAGACAAAATTATCCTTCAAGTTCAGTGTTCAATCCGAGTTCTAGATCGTCGAATATCAAGTGTGGACGTCGGACAATTCCTAGCCGCTATTTTAATCCAAATATTCCTCTCTCCTCATCAACGTCGTCACATCATTTAATGAGGGTTTTGTCTTATTCTAGCAATTAATGTGATGATTGGTTGAGATTCTTCCTTATCATCCATGATCTATGTTTCTTGTCGCGCCACATGTCACCCTAGGGAAAAAGATCAAATAGAGAATATCAGTACATTAATTAAAAATACAATTTAATAACTATTATCGCAGTTGACATGGTGGCGCGTCTGCGTCTCCCAAATCAGCGCCCTTGCCTTTTAATTGAATGAGGGTGTGACACATGCACATCACGTGTACACGTGCACACCATGTGTCGCATGGCATGTCAGCGCTGCTGCAATTGTTGACTGGTCAGTAGAAATAAAAAATCAGAACTTTAAAAGTTGAACCTCACTTTAAAAAGCAATTCTGTTATCATCAGATGCCATTATGGCATTGCTAATGGCGATATCATATCAATTTTAGGTGAATGATTGGCTGGCGCCAATCACTTTCTTGAGTCGTGTGACGAATCAAATGATGACATGTGGCATTGTGACAATAAAGGCGCTAAAATATGTTCCAAAACTCATATATATATACATATATATCAAATAGAGGCCCAAAAATATCAATAAATATATATTTTGACTTAGAAAGATAATATATTTATGAATTTAATGCCAACAAATTCTAGAAAAATGATATTATGACTCAAAAAATTATGTTCTTTCAAAATTTAATGTCAAAAAAATCTGAGAAAAATATATAAACATGTAGAAAATTCTTAATATCATCTAAAAATAAAAATTTATGTTATCAATTTCTACTCTGATCACAATGATATGTCAGTGCAAGGACACTTGCTGATGCAAGTATGGGAAGGCGGGACTTTCGCGCTAAGTGGGCACACTTTTTTGGGCGAATCAGAAGAATTAAATTAGAATGAGTTTGTGGCAAGTGAGAGAAATAAACAGAAGTGGGATGACCAAAAAATACTTATTTTCAAGCCTTGATATCTTGAAATCCAACCGGTAGATCGACCTGAAATTTTCAGTGCAGTTTTGTCTTTTCTTACTCTTTTAGTCCATACGATTGAATTTAAAAAATGGTATTGGAAGAGGGATAAAAACGCTTCAAACTTGCCATAATTCTAGTTGGCCAGGAAGGACACAACAAACTTTCTGAAGTCGATTTTTATTGCATTTGTTTGGTTAATCTGGTGATTTTCTTCTTTTGTTATTGGCCCTCTTCTTGTTTGTTGCCAAAACGACAAGGATGGGTGAAATATTCATGATGCGGTAGAAGCTATTAAGGGAGAGCATCATCCATAGTTCAAGCGTGCGTAATAAACTTACAAAAAGTATCTAAACTTTTTTTTACTGTTTGGACCATACTTTTGATGCTTTCCCCTTGAAAGGACGTTTCTGCTCATTCTCCACTTCATGATTTTGCCATCACTCATCAATGTGAGAAGAAAGATGAAGAGTTCTAGAACTTCTATCCTTATTAGTCTTCCATTTAGGCAGTGATTCTTTAAGGAGGATCAAGCCCCAAGCACTTGTTAGCATCCTCATTCATTCCCCAAGTCACTTACATTATAAAAAGGTTTAGGTCAGCTTAAATTCTCTCTCTTCCCTCACATAACCTTCTTGTGCTAAATTCATTGCTATCAAAATCATAAAGTACATTTCAGAGTTTTTGTGGATGACCCTCTCCCTATTGATTGACCCCTTTCTCATATTTTACTCTATAGATTTTGAAAAAGGAAGATTTGTAAATACTACTGCATTACCTTAAAAAGGAAAACCTGAATTTAATGACGCAATTAAATTCACATTTAATCTCACCAGTGATAGGATTATCAAGTTGCAAACATGGTTTTTGATACAATTATGGCCAATTGTGTAACAAGCCCATTCTCATTATGTTACGGTCTCTTAGGCTTATAAATAGGGTCTGTTATAAAACTAACAAGGATGTTGGCAATCGGTGGATGAGAATGGAGGCTTGCACAAAATGGAAAATCAACTAGGCATGGTGAGCAGCATCATGTTATGATAACCATCAGTGGTGAAACTCCCAACCATCAATAGTGATACCCACATAATGTAGATTGGTTTTCACCTAATCTGCTCAATGGTAGGGCAGGTATGTGGATGGTTGAGCAAAGTCTATTGTGATTTGCCACAGAATTGATCTACTTATGGTAGGGTCCAACAAGTGTATTAGAACATATTGTTGATCAACATTGGATGTCAAAGGCTGCATGCCAGTGTCACAAGGGTGCCTAAGGCCATGTGGATGTGCTCCTTTGACATGAATTTTTGTGATAGGGAGACATAAATGACAAGGGCTCTTCAGTTCTAGGCCTTGACGGGAAGCTTGGAAAGCACTTTTCAAAGAAGTGGAAGTTGAAGATCAATTCATATTTGATATCTAAATTAAAATAAACTTTGTGTACCTTGCAGGGATATTGTTCCTTCCTTGTCTTTCTCCTTGGGGGAGTGTTTTGAGGCCATCAAATGCCTGGCCTCTAGAAGCATCCACATGATCAAAGGATGGTTGCATCTCCTCATCATTAAGACTCTATAATGGAATGATTGGAGAGTGAAAGAAGGAAGAAAGTGGGGACCTCAGATCTGGCTACTTTGGGCACATAAGATTGGTGCCTCTAATTAAGTATACTATTGAGTTCTTAATTCCTGGATATAGAGGAAACTAAGGATTCCATGACGTGGAAGACGTATAACAGAATCATAATGGCATTAAAAAAAATATGAAATGAAGCACATGTGCACAGATCACACTCCTGATTTCTTGGATCCTTGAGTGAGAAAAGTCAAGCTGCTTATGTGTACAACCACTAGACCTATCTATGCAATCCTTGGTACACACCAAATCTCCTTCTTCACCTTGTCGAGCTCCTTTCAACCTATGTCGTTGTAACGATTGCATTGGGAATGGAGAGGAGCTATGGGAAGAAGGGAGAAGAAGGGGAAGGTCCATGAACAATTCTGGCCAGGGTTAATTTTATTGAAGGCCTTCCCCTATGTATATTAAGTGAGCATTTTTCATTAAAGCCCCAAACTCAAGTGTATTTTTTGACAAATCAATTTAACCCAATCGATAGGTTGTGCCTCCAACCCGCGAGGTTCCAAACTACACCTCATGAATGTGTGTATCGACTCATTCATGAAACTTGTTGATCTTTCATTATCATGTACGTATATCCCGTTATCCACTTGATGCTTCTAGGATGACTTAAGGTATGGTTAAGTGCCAAACCCTAATCGGTCATTTGAGTTAGTATTGCTACATTCCAAAATCATCGGAGAATTCTTCTTCAATATTTCACTACCTTGGCTAAGGACTTCATCACATCATCTTCTACTTTTGTGCATTAAAGAAATATGAAGGAGATGAGAACCGATCATGAAGGGAAATTATTTTAGCACTTGATTTCTTAGACACATGAATGATATATATACATGTTTAAGAAGATCTAAAATATTTTATAAAATTGTGAAGAGATCAACCTAAGCGGCAAATGTTCAATGAGGACCATGGTCGTATCTATGGAGTTTAGGGTTTAGAGATTTCCTTAGGGTGAGTTAAGAACACCAAGTGTCTGTTGGGTTGTGTGCCTTGATTCGTCCATGGAAAACACATTCCATGGATGTGGAAGCGTGTTGATCGATTCACAATCGATCTTTAAAACAAAATATTGAGTGTACCTTTTGGGGAACTTATTCCACCCTTGACATGCTCACTTTGAGATTGTTCCGTAGCCGTTCATGAGTCCAGCCTCTAGGAGTATCCACAAGATCACTAGGTTTAGGGTTTAGGGAAGTCATAGTTATATTTATGAGTATTTATCTCTGAAGTAATAAAATTTTGACATAGAAGTATTCTTGTTCAAATACTCAAAATTGGCCCATTTGTGTCGAATACTTTTTAAGTAGCCATCAATATTTAGTGATGTTGAGGAAAATACATTATTCAGAAATATACTGTTATTGCTGGATCTTTGTGATCACTCTGGTTGAGGCTTTGGGGGCCATAAGAAGATGGCTTTGGGGGCTAAGTTGAAGTAGATGAAGCAACATCATTCCGTGGAAGCCTTTGAGGGTTGAGGACGACAAAGCTTCATCCACTTTTTCTTTTTTTCTTGGTATCATTGTTCAGCCCTATTTCCAAGTGATTTGCTTTGGGGGCATTCACAAAAAATTGGTTAAGGCACATCATCACCTCAGCACGGATACCCACAAACATCATTAAGGATTACACTAAGTTGTCTAAAAAAAACTGTGTCTCCCATTTCCCCTACCTCATTTTCTTAAGTAGAAAAATCCTGGGCTAATTAAAATAAAAATAAAATATAAATAGAAAACCTAATTCACCCCCCCCTCTTAGGTTATTCCTTGGCCACCTAAACTAACACTTTCTTACAAAGAAAAGTCATACATTGTAATTCACTTAGAATGTAGAGGTTACATTGATCTCCTTAAATATGCATAATTCATGCTAAAGAGATAAAACTTTATAAAACTTAAGGAATAGGTGAGTTGAAACATTAAATAGTATTTATCCATCATTAACCAGGACCTATGTAACATATTTCAATCTTTGAGACAAAATAACATCTTTAGAGTGGTAAAATGCATGTATGAATTTGAATATATTAAATACCCCCCTACTTAAAAATTGCTAGTCCCTTAGAAATATCAGACATGGAGACAATAAATATTTTAAAATGTTTTTTGAACATGTAAATGGAGCATTTAGGAAGTGATATTTCACCAGTATTGAGTATCGAATCTATGTCAAATATAGTATAGTGTCTCGGAAGTCTAAAAGTTAAGGCATTCCCCCTCAAGTATTTACTTTAGTTTCACTACGTGATCATAAACAGGCATCTTGGTGTTCCCATTACTTATAAGTAGATGTTTTATGAGTAGAGAGGGAGTTCACCTAAACTCAAGCACAAATCACTATCCACCTGCCACTACTAAGGATTGTGCATAGTGTAGAAAGGGCGTCAATCAACTACATAATGCCGATAGGTACCATGGCTACAACTCATGGGTGGAAGCACATAGTATATTTTCTTGTTGCCTCATTTGATGATGAGTTCCCTTTATGTAAACAACAGCTTTTGCATCGTTGGGGATGGCTATTGCCATATTTCAAATGAATCTCTATTTTGAATCCAACCCATGAGTTGTCTTGGAAGACATGTCGCTTATTCCCCCAATGAGGCTTTGTATCCCTCAATAGCTCAAGGAGCTTCACGCTGTCGATAATAATGGCATTAGAGGATTGACACAAAATGATGGAAATATGTGTCCTAATGGCATCATTTTGGGCCAATCCTTTGATGCCATTATTATTGACAGAGTGAAGCTCGTTTAGGGGATTAAGTCGATAAGTCTTTACTCCTTACTCATTCTGTTTGGAGAGGTCAGCTGTGTATGAATGCGACGAGATAAAAAAGAGTGAGAACTAATTATTCCAATTCACATCTCAAAAGAAAATAATCCAGGTTCATCATTCTATTTGTTTCCTTCTTTCTGATCTCTGAATCTCTTGGTTCTTAAATCTGTTCTCTATTTCGTAGTCTTGATTTTTGATTTTCTCAAAACATGCTTCATGTTTTTTTCAAAATACTCTATTCAAAATCCTTATCTCTAAATAGTTATTGTCTTTTAAGTCTTATGTTTCTCGGTCAACCATCATGAAGAAGGTGTTGTTGGTTCTTATGTGTAGTGTTTGAAAACCTATGTCACCCATAATAATAGAGTTGACTAGAATTAACCTGAAATATACAACTTATGTTCAAAACATAACTTTTTTCTCAATACGAAAATCAATGATTGAAGCATCTGAGGCAAGAGTTTATGAGTGGGAGCAGGAGATGAAATGATACACAACATAAGACATTGTTCTATCTCCACACTTTTCTTGAAGAATTGTTCTGATAAATCAGGTTCCATATGAGTCTTTATTTTTTATTTTAACGGTAGCCTTTATTAAATCTTGATTTCAAATTTTAAATTAGTTTGCTCTGATCTTCGTGTGGTATGTATAATTTAATTTTTTCATTTCATCATTGAAGTACTCTCTAAATCTTCATTTTTGTTTTTTAAATGTATCATTTATAAAAGGGTTAATATCACGGTTCAGCCCAAACTTTTCCGAAAATTCGAGTTTCAGCCCTAACTTTTTTTTCGCCGCGGCACAGCCCGAACTCCCTATTTGGTCTGCCGCCGTAGCCCGGGTGTGACGTGGAATCGACGTGGCTGCCAGGTGGGTTTCCGACGGAGTCCACCTAGGCGGAATCCACCTGGTAGCCACGTGGATTCCACATCATAACCGGGATTAACCCTTTTCTCTCTCTATCCTCGATCAAAATTAGTTGAGAGAGAGAGAGAGCGAGGCATTCTAGAGAGAGAGAGATACATTCTAGAGAGAGGCATTCTAGAGAGAGAGAGGGTTCTAGAGAGAGGGGCATTCTAGAGAGAGACGTTCTAGAGAGAGAGGTGTTCTAGAGAGAGAGGCATTCTAGAGAGAGACGTTCTAGAGAGAGGTGTTCTAGAGAGAGAGGCATTCTAGAGAGAGATATTCTCTCTGTCTAGAACGAGACATTCTCTCTCTCTAGAATGCCTCTCTCTCTAGAAAGAGACATTCTCTCCCTCTAGAATGCCTCCCTCTAGAACATCTCTCTCTCTATAATGCCTCTCTCTCTCTAGAATGCCTCTCTCTAGAATGTATCTCTCTCTCTCTAGAATGCCTCGCTCTCTCTCTCTCACCTAATTTTGATCGAGGATAGAGAGAGAAAAGGGTTAATCCCGGTTATGACGTGGAATCCACGTGGCTGCCAGGTGGATTCCGCCTAGGTGGACTCCGTCGGAAACCCACCTGGCAGCCACGTCGATTCCACGTCACACCCGGGCTACGGCGGCAGACCAAATAGGGTGTTCGGGCTGTGCCGCGGCGAAAAAAAAGTTAGGGCTGAAACTCGAATTTTTGGAAAAGTTTGGGCTAAACCGTGATATTAACCCTTTATAAAATCTTGATTTAAATGTTAAATTCCTTATTGCCAAATGTTGCTTTTGTCATTTAAAGCTATCATTTCTACCATCTTAATTTAAATTATGAATTCCTTCTATATGAACCTTTTTTGTATAAGATCTGTGGTTTGAAAACTTTATATCTTAGTTTAAATTAAGATAGAATTGTCTCTCAGAATCTTCTTTTTTTTTCAATCTATCATTTCAACCATCTTGGTGTCAATTTCAAATTCCTTCTCTCAAAATATTTGTTTTTTCCTTTAAATATACTGTTTATAAAATACTAATTTCAATTTTGAGCTCTTCTCTACATCTATTGTTTCTCTAAATCTCAACTTCTGATTTAAATTTTTCAGAAATTTTATTAATATCATTCTGACACTCTATTTCTATAATTCTACAACTCAATATCTAATTTCAAATTTGTTTTGTTCTAAAACTCTATTTGAATTTTCATTTCTGTTATTCTGAAACTTTATTTCTATCATTATAAAACTTAATTTCTGATTTTAAAATTATATTATTCTGAAACTATATTTCAACTTCAAATTTCTATCTTTCTGAAACTATATTTCTATATTTATTAAACTCAGTTTCGAATTTCAAATTTCTATCTTTCTGTACTCTACTTTATCACTCTGAAACTCAACGTCATATTTCGAATCAATATTTTGATTTAAATGGTTATGAAAATCCATTTCTGTCATTTGGAGACTCAAGTCATGATTTACAAATTATATTGCCCGAAATTCTAGTTCTGTTTCAGAATTCAGAATTCTTTGTTTGTGAAACACTATTTTTCGTTATAAGTCTCAGACTTTCATCTCCATCAAGTTTATAATTTTATTTCTAATTTCATATTCTATGTTTGTTCTAGTCTTAAATTTCAGATATATGCTTTCAAATTTCACAAAGCATTCACTGACTTGAAATTTATGATTATATATATCAGATTTCTATGTCAAAACAATTTGATTATATTTCTAATTTTGATGTTCTAATATTTTTTATTCTTAATTTAAAATTTATTATTTATATTTTCAATCAAGCTTTGACTGATTTAGGATTTCTGATTATAAATCTCTAAAATGATCCTTAAATTTTTTTATTTTAAATTTCATATTCTAATCATATTTCTTCTAATTCTAAGTTTCAGACTGAATTGTTTTTACAAATCTTTGGCTGAGCTTGGATTTCTAATTTACAAGACTATATTTGAAGATCTTTTTAAATTCTTAGTTTTTTCAATAAACTATAGGTGAGTTATCTTACTAGTGAGTGCAAGTGGTAGAGTCTTGGTGACTAAATGCTAAACTTGGGGGCAAGTCTAGGGGGGGGATCCTGGATAGTCAACTTGTAGTGCATTCATTACAAAACTTTCAGGGTCACATGGTATTGGGGTTAGCAGACCTAGTCGGAGCATGCGTGAATCAGAGAGATAAGTAAGCCAACAAAGTGGAGTGGCGAGCAAAGCTCAGCAACTTATTTTGTGGGAGGGAAACAAGTGAAGATGTACCAAAGGTAGCCAACAAACTGCAGTTGTTCACCAAGAGTGTGAGAGAATCATATCAAAACTTCATGTTGAAATGTGATTTGATCAAACCACCCAGATGGAAATTGCTACTGCATGTGTAACAACACGAGAGAAACTCTACGGGTTTGTCTTCCCATAGTATTGGCATGGGACGCTTGGATCCCCTTTCTTGTATAACAAAGGTTTGGTACAAAAGAATTGAGTGAATAAAAATAAATTCATCAAAATAATTAGATAAAATAAATTGAAACAAAAAGGATCTTATTAACCCCCCGCCCTCTTAGTTATTTCACCATCTGGTAGTTAGTTTCAAAATCATATGAGAAATAATCCTGCCATCATTCTGAAGAAAAATAATGAAGGTTAAATTTCAACTCAACCTCATACTGCCCCAAGAAAATTACTGTGTTAATAATGTTCTATCCGCCAGTAGTATGTATTGTGATAATATGTATAATGTTTATCTAGAAAGAATGTATGGACCTAATTCAGAAAGTTTTTCAAGATAAATTTTGTACTTTTGCTACTTGAAAATATGGATGAAATATGAAAAAATAATATAGGACTAATGATTGTCAGGTGGAAGAAAAGGCACCAAAAAATCCAAATCCTAAGATTACAGGCCACCTATCCCTTTTACTCGTGCTTCGAAGTTATTTAAAGATAAGCCTCAATATGTTTGCCTTATATAAATACTTAAAGAATTACCTATTATTATTCCCTTGGTCGATGTCATACAAAATATTCCATTTATTCAGTTTTCTAAAAATATTTTTACAGATATTCTTGGAAGCAGAAAATGGTTCAAATTTATTAGAATATAATTTCAATTTTATTGAATGATATCCTTGAACAAGAAGGGACCTAGGTCACGCTGTAATTGTTACTTCTGTTTTCTATAAGTTTCTTAAATTGATTCCACTTCACAGCATTATAATGTTCATCAGAATCAATCACTTGGTTACCGCACACAGAATCAACATAGTTCTTGTTACATGGATAAAATGGAGATAGGAGTGATCTTTAGTAGATCCCTTATATATTCTTAAGCCTGTATTAACATCTTTCCAAAATCTCAGCCACGCTTTCATAATGTTGGCCCGGTCCTTCATAGCCAAAGATAAGTTTTTTTGGATGAAAATGATTATGATTTTGACCCATTTATTCACGCATTTTTTGTATTGAATCACATAACTGCATGAATGTACCATCTTTAGAGCCACCAATTTTTTTTCTTTCACAGATATTGAGTTGAAATCATTACCTTCTTCTATGAAAGATGCATTCTCAGAACTTTAAATTTGACTTCAAAATATGTCTTCTTCTTTCAAATAGCCATCGCCTTTCAGGTTGTATAGTGGGCCTTAAATTTTAATAAATGAAAAATGTTATCTTTTCCTATCACCATATCTCCATAAACTTCAAAAAAATAAATCACATTTTTTAGATCTTACCATCATATGAATAAATCAAGAGGTAAATAAAATACATTGAAGGGATTAATCCAAATATCATTGAGCAAATAATTTTCATAGAACAAAATTTTAAAACTACTGGATAAGCTCAAAAGTGACACAACTATCACATACTTGAGGTTTCCAATAATTGAATCATGAAATGGTTAGAAGCTGGTTTTATTTTTGGGATTATAGATAGTCCTTGACTTATTCCTATTCATGTAGACAGAAACTACTATCTAAAAAGGGGTATGATGATAATCTCAATTTCAGGGTTAAAATTTGTCGTTGGTGATTGAGATTAGTCAATAAAATATATTTGACCGTACTTGAAAATACTTAGTTAGTCATGAGTACGGATCGTCTCCACAGGGAACGATGATTAAGGAATTACTTTCTTAAACTAGTGATGATCAATGAACGATCGAAAAAAAACAAAATTCAAGGATATGAGTGAGTGATATTGATTAAGAAGTACTTAATTTATATGTTAATTTAACTTAAACAAAAGAGTAAGTGATTGTGATGGACACGATAATGAATGATGGTATGAACGAGGATAGTGGTTAGATATGGAATGGTACGATGGCAAGGATGGAGAGATGAGAGAGTGGGGACATAAGTAAGTGAAGTGATAAATGAAACGTTGATAAAATAAACTATAACTATGATAACGATGATGTTGGGAGAGAAACAACGTAGGGTGAAGACACTTACCTTAGATCCTTACGTTTCGCCAGGATCACGGCAATTTGCGAGTGCCGGTAAGCTCCCCCTCTTCTCTTTTTTCTCTTTGCACACACCCAAGACACCAAGAACAATCTTGATGGATCTCAAAACTCACTCTCTTTAAATCAGCCTACAAAAGTAGGAAGCAAGTTCAAGATGATTTTTACAATGATCCAGGCCTCTATTTATTGATCAAAGGGTATGGATAGAAAGAGGAGGGGAAGATAAAAAATTATGGCCGTTGGAAGTTGAAGCAATCCTAGCCTTTAATTTCTTCTCTCTCCTCATCAATGTCATCATTTTTGTGCCAGTAAAGAAGTCAAAGCACTTGGTATTCTGTGACATTTCGTATTTTGTGGCTTTTCATATTCCGTGGCTTTTCATATTCCATGGCTTTTCGTATTCCATGGCTTTTCGTATTCCGTGGCTTTTCGCATTACGTGCTACATGTACATGACAAAAGGACAAAAAATAAAGAAAAAAAGTCTCTTTCTTGACGCTGACGTAGCAGCACATTGGCGCGTCACGTCACCCTATGCCATAAAAAAACCAAAATACTTAAATAAAATAAAAGCCCAAAAAATATGTATAAATATATATTGTGACTCAAAAAAATCATATCTTTCCAAAATTAATATCAAAAAATTCTAGAAAAATCATATTCTGTTTCAAAAGTTATATTATTTTAGAATATATTGTTAGAAAAATCCTAAAAAATACAGAAATTTCATAAATTTGTTCTAAAAATAGATTTAATCATTTTAAGCTTGATAACATGCAAATATGAGTAATTTAATACATAAAGACACATAAATATAATAATGTAAGTCACTAGAAATGCATGTTATCATATGGTGAGAAATCAAAATGAGAAATTAAATTAAAAAAATTGATTTAATTTCTAAATACATATATAAATTGTTCGTGGTAAAAATATGAGTACGTATTAAGTCATAATTTATCTGACCTTTTAGTTTATGAGACTAATGCCACTTTGATTTTCTTGAATCAAAGAAATTATTATTCCTATTTATATTAAAATACTAAATTTTAGATTCAAATATGAACAAAGGAGAACCCACAGCCACAACATAGCCTAAAAGGCAATGTCAAATACTCTAGGAGTTAAACACAAATAAAATCCATTTTTCTTCCCAAGATAAAGAGAGAAATGTTTGTGGAACTAATTCACTGTCTGATTTTGAAAGATGCTTTCCTATTGGACTATGCATAATAATGCGGAACAGGCTGAATTAAGGACATCTGAGCCCTCCAGATCCTAGGAATTTTATCGAAGTGCGAAGAAAATTAGGGTTCTGCTATTTAAACTCTTCCTCTTATTTGTATCTCATCCCTGATTTATATCCTATCTTTCTCGGAGTCTGAATGCAACAAATTCCCTACAATCCTATGTCTCTACAGGCGTTCATATTTAATGAACGGCATCCCATATTATTCACCCTTGTTTCATCCTTGTGGAATTTATAAGGCTTTGATTTTCATGAACCACGTTCATAAATTCATAATATACCAATATTATATTCTAAATCATCCACTGATGCCCCATGTACCAAAAATATATCGTTCTGGCTGTCGTTGCCCATCTTTTCTACCACAAAGTACCAGAGTCTGAAACTCTCATCCCAGATCCTGCAAATGGGCTGACTTGTCTATAATTCAGTTGAACCAAACCAAAACACCCCATGGACTGATATGTTAGTTGAACCAAACTCAACCAACATGTGACAACACAACTCTACATTATCTTCATTCACTTCTCCAGTCATTAACTCCAGAAATTCTTTCTTTAACTAAATTTTAGTTTTTCACTCAACAAAATACATAAAATTTCTAAAATTTGCATATAAAGTCCTGAAATCTGTTTATATTTTCCTTTAATATTTATTATTTTACTTAATTTTTATTGGATTTAATTACAAAAAATATTTTAAAATACAAAAAAGAATATGAAACAATTTTAAAATATATATTCACCAAAAGTATAGTAATTTAAGTCTTTTCTGCGGTTCAAGCCTTACAATGTCCAACTAAAACACTGCTCTTAGAATTTTGGTGTATGAAATATTGAATTATGTTTCCAAGAACCTTAGCCTAGTGATAAACTCAAAATGTAAGTAAAAGTAAGTTTTTTTATTTTATTTTAGTAAAAAAATTATAAACCTTTACTGATGAATAATTTGACTATTTAGTAATGATCAAGGGTCTTCTCCATAGGGAATGGATCTTAGGAAATAACTTTCTCTATATGGAAAATTGAGAGAACAAGAAAGATGTGTATCGTGATTGAAGTAGTGGTAGACAAATGTTACTGATCACAGACAGAGATAACAATTATTTGATTAGAATGAGATGAATATTTCACAACTGGTGGATCGTGATCAAAGTGAGTGAAAACGAGAGAGTAGGGTAAAAAAACTAATGACAAAGAGACGATAAGACGAGATGTAAAAGAAAGGGTGAGGATAATAAGAAATGTATGTTTTAGGGTTTAATATTGAACTTAGTGTTTAATATAAGATAGGAGGGCTTGAAAGTGTGACATGATAGAGATAACAGTCTGAGATGTGGTGGAAGTAGGATTAGAGTGGTGAATGAAACGGATGAAGATAGTGGTTATAGATTTCTTAAATTAATAGAGAGGGGAGCAAGTGACGTGATTGTGGCAGTGTAGCTCATTTGTGAGATGGATGGTAGATGACAATAGATAGGAATCAATGATGGATGATGATGGATAGTGATGATGAGTATGGTCTTTCTAAATTAATGTGCTGAAGAATGATCAATGTAAGGAGAGATTCTAACCTTAGATCCCTATTTTCCATTGGGATCAAATCATCTTCCTGTTGCAGATCAGCCTTCCCACTTGTGTCTTGACCTTCTCCAAATATTAAAGACACCAAGACATTGTTGATGGACCTTCAAAACTTCACTTTCTTTCAATTTGCCTCTTTAGGACAAAGAGATTTTAGAGATATTTTTACACAGATCTGGGGATCAATTTATATATCCAACCATAAGGATGGATAGGGGACAGAAAGACAAAACTACCCCCAAAAGTTCAGCTTAATTAGAGTTTTGGATTGTCAGATATCTTACCTTGAATTTGGAAAATTCCTAGCCATTTATTTAATCCAAAGATTACTATCTTCATCCTCATCTGCGCCATCATGTCAGTTGTTAGGGTTTTCTCATCATATAATTAAATGCCGTCATTGGCTTAAATTGCATGTGTCATCCTTGATCGACTACTATCCTCTCACCGCGTGTCATGTCTTGGAAAAGACAAAATAAGAGAACTGTTGAATATTATAATACCTATTACTTAAGTCCTACAAGTCTGACATGACGGTGCATCAACACAGGCCACATCAGTGTGCTTCCTTTAAAACCCAATAAAAGGGAGACACATGTGTGCCACATGTACACATGGCGCCATGTGTCTTGTACAATTTGATGGCACAGTCATATTTGATCCATCAATAGATAGAGTATACATATTTTAAATTTAACTTTCCTGGTCTCTACATCACATTTATTGCAAAAAAATATTTTTTTATTGGGCCACATCACCCCTGAAATTAAAGAAATATGAGAGAAACTAGTTAGCATGAAATGCTATTATGGCATTGCTACATGTAATGCTATAAGGATTTGTGTTTAATGATTGGTTGTCCAAATACTGATGGTTATCGTTTGATGAATCAAACGGTGACACCTGGCATAACTGAGACAAAACCCAAAAATGCCATAAAATTCATTAAATGCATATGTTAATTTAAAGTCAAATTTTTTAGTAAAATCATATTGTGAGTCAAAATTAATTTATTTCAAAATTTATTGTCAGAAAAATCCCCAAAAATATTTATACATTCATGAAAGTCAAAATATCATTCTAAATATGGCTTTAATCCTTTTCGCTTGATAACATGCATATATAGCCAATTTAATGTCAATAAATATGTGAATATTGTCATATTAACCCATTAATATTGTGTTCTATCACCTAATCGTGCAATTAAGCAGATAAATGCATAGTCAAAGCTATGTTTCATCAAATATTTCAGGTGTAACATGTATCCTTATTCAACATGTTACAACATATGTCAAGGAAGATTAGGGTCCCGTTTCTGAAGATTCTCAAGGCTCTACTTTTCTCTAGACCATATAGAAATATGTTGGATGTGTGAAAGCTAGAAAGGGAACCTTGATTCAACCTAAAGATAGGGAAACAGTTGAGAGCAGGTTATGTACATGTATACCATGATAGGAAAAAAGGATTGATCTGGAAATTCTCATGCCAAATAAATACATACCTCCGGTGTCACTCCCTGTCGGGGCCAAGGAGTCATTCTTATTCAGTTTCCTCTAAGGCTGATGATCTGATTCCCTTCTTTACTCAACCTGCCACACAATGCTTCCAAAAATCACTACTGCACTCAAGGCTTCCACAACAGAGTTTAGGATATAAATTCAGGGACATAAATAAGGATCTTTGATTCTCAAAGTAAGAAACCTAGAATATGCGGCCATGATTTGGCAATTTGGCTAGTCAATTTTTTTCCAACATTTAAAGGAACGAAACAGCAACCACCCACTTGAATTTTTCCTAAAAGATAGGACTCTCTTTTGACTGGGCTTAAGCTCCTTTTGGGATCTAGATTGGGTCTGCTCCATAGTGGGGTTGATTGTGCTTTAGGTCTCTCACTTCTGCTTCATTAATATTTTAATTACCTTAGTCCTGTTATAAATGAAGCTCTAACAAAATCATGAGGAAAAAAATACATGATTCAAGGGAATCAAAGGGGCTTAGTTCATACATCATGAAACCCTATTTTTTAGGACCAATCACAAAATTTTCTGTTAATTTCATTTTCAACATGAATAAGTGATATTGTTGTGCATATTCTTGATATAAATAGTAATATAAATTAAAAAACCATATATATCACTACATATTTGATGTCATCATCATGTCAAGTCAGAGAGGTGATAACGTCAACCTTATAAAACGAGATTTTTTTTAATTTCAACTCATTTTTTAGTTGTGTTTTCAAATGCACTTTGTCTTTATAATAAAAATGGTTAAATACAAGTACATGGAATGTATTATTTTTATTGAATTATGTTAATGATGAAGAATAAACTTGTTTATAGTTCCGGATCATCCCAGACATGTACGATGGACGAGACGGGACAAATTTTGTCCTGTCCGACTTCCAGATTCAGTGCAAGGATGAAGGACATGACAAATTTTTTGTTCGATGGTAGGAAAACTGTCCTGTTAAATAAGATTACTATTTCTGGCCTTCCTAAAATTATTTTGAATTTATTTTCAATAGTTTGATTTATTTAAATTAAATTTCATTCCTAAAATAGATATCAATCAAAATGATAAATTAAACATAAAATTTGTTTATTCAATGCTTGCTCCTTGTCGATTTGACCCTTGCTTGCTCTATGCTCGAAAGGAAATTATAAATATTATTAAACAAACAAGAAGCCTGAAATGACATTTCTATCACTGATTTCATGTTCATTAGTCATGTGGCCATTATTGTGGAGACACTACGGAGAGACAAAAGGTGCATTTAGAAAAAATGTTCACTAAATAGCTTTGTGTGAATCTCTAAATGCTATAATGCCTAAATGTCAATGAATCTGATTCATACCATAGTCATCTAGTTCATCCATAGAGTTGAGACACCACGGACATCTTGTGGATGAATGGCTATGATTTTATTTTTACTTTCGAGTTCTTTACGTGTGATTTGGACAAGTATTAAATCAGACATAGTAAGAAGTATATGAAGGTTATTTAATGGTCAAGATGGAATTGCCAACCCTTTACGAAAGAATAGATTGAATTGAGGAAGAAGATGCATTAAATTTGTGACCAAGGTAGTGGGGATCTTGGAATAGATGTGTCCCAACAATCCCCAATACACACCAAAATGATTTTAGTTTGACAATTAACGTACTCTAAGTCATCAACAGTCTTGTATGAATGAAGGATTATATAATACAGTAATTAATTAGAAACCAATATTCCATATGATATTTTAATTACTAATATGTGTTTTCTAGATTACGTAGTGTAGCTTAGCGATATAATAAATGGGACTGGCAAGCCAATCCCACATTTTACATTTTGTTTATTGTTCATAAGGAAAATCTAGTCATTACAATGCAATGTGATGCTTATGATAAATTCCATGAATACATGATATGACTTAGTGAATTATGATCCGGTCATAATATAAAGATTACTAGTATTTCAGAATGAATTGTAAGCATTCCTTTTTGAAGGATAACCAAGAAGGAGATCAAAGTATCGAAATAGAATATCACTATCTAGTCTCATCCATGTGATGAGTATGGCCTATCTTGTAGCCATTTGTGTGGAGAACCTAAGGATTGATACAAAGTGCTTTTTGGAAAAAATAGTTCACTGAATATATCTGCACAAATCCTTGAAATATACTATAAACTATGAATCAGGTTTATTCACGTTAGGGTTTTGTAAGTGGTTCTTAGATTAGAGGCACCAAAGATGTATTGTAAAGGGATGGTTGTACTTTCAGTGTGATCTACGAGGGTTCCTAATCATGGAATTCTAAAAGGTATTAGTCAAGTGAAACATGAAATTCATGAAGACAATTGAATGGTCAAGATGGGATCCTCCACCAACAGTATAAGAAGAGACAATTCAAGGAAGATGATGATAAAAAATCATCTTCCTTGAAGTTCATGGCCTATGTTGTGGAACCTCTGAGAAGAGGTTTCCATTAGTTTTTGAATGGATTAGTATTATGTCAAATGAAATATTAGGGTTTGACAATGACATACACAATAATTGACGAAAGATAGGTTTCATGAGTGAGTAAATACACTCCTTTGTATCTTTTTCAGAACGGGGCATAGCTTGGCACCCTAGGGGTTGGAGACCCGACCTATCAATTTGGTTGAATCAATCTATCATTAATTAATTCATATTATGATATATTTAAAAGGCTTATAGAGATTATTGGGCCACAGGAGTTGTTGACTAAACTGATACATAAGCCTATAGGGTTGCGCAAAAATCTGAAGTTAGAAGATATAATTAAAGTGGGGAAGTTTTTATGGAAAATAGCCACTTAATACAAATAGGGTAAGACCCTGAACAAAATTTACCCATGCCGTACTTTTTTACAGCCATTCCCCTTCTTCTCTTTTCTACCCTCTCCCCTTGGCTTCTCTCCATTCCCGACACAAACAAGATGGCAAAATGGTGCACGCCATCAAGGATCATCTATGACATCATCCGTGCCGCCTGCCACCCTCATCGAGAACTGGGTGAAGATGCTCAAAATATTGGATTTTGATTTTCATCGTTTCCTAGGCGTGTCTTGTGTTTTCTTCGTATTCGCCCTGTTTTCGTCGCCCTGTTTTCGTCGCCCTGCAACAAACCCGTGTCTGTGTTTTTGTCATCTTTGGGAAGGGGTCCTTTGCCATTTTGGACCCCCGTTGTGCCCAGGCATGGAGGACGGAACTCTGTTTTGTCATCCGTCATTTCCACTTCGTCATCCCATTTCGTCCAAGTGGATTGACGGATGACTGAATGGAGTTGTATTCGTCATTCGTCATTCGTCATTCGATATCCGTCATCGGTAACGGATGACGGATGACGACATTTATGAACGAATGACAGAACGTATCGGTGACTATATCGGATGACGGTTAAAATTGACAGAATTTTTTTCCATTCGTTCCTTTTTTAAGTTTTCTGCTTCTTTCCTCCAACTTTAGTCTAAGTATTCTGCTGCTTATTCCCTTCAACTTTCATGTTCAAAAGAATTAATGAATATTCCCTTTAAGTCATTTTGTTGCATTTAAATTCGATTTTCTCACTTCTCTGAAGTGAAGCTTAATGGGCTTGATCTTTATCTTAGATCCCGCTTTTTTCTGCTATTTTTTGGGGAAAACAATTAGTCGAAAATTCCCTTTTCTCATTCTTGTAGTTGTTGTGTTGGATTTAAATTCGCTCTTCTCACTTCCCTGAAACGAAGCTCAATGGGGTTGATCTTTTATTCCTGTTATTTTTGGGGGAAATAGAATTAAATGAAAATTCCCTTTTCTCACTCTGGTAATTGCCATGTTGAATTTATTTAAATTTCTCACTGCTTTGAAATGAAGTTTAATGGGCATAGATCTCCAACATAGATCCCTGATTTTTTGGGGGAAAACTGACTTGAAATCGACATTAAAGCCTTAAAATTGACATTAAGTTGAATGTTTTTTTTTGCAATTTTTAAATTATCATAGTTCTTTTAACTTCGGTTTTTCAGGCACAGGCGATTCTGCAAGTGGCAGGAAGCCGTGGCGGCTTTGATGTGGCGCCAACGAGCTTGTCTTATCCTTTCTACTCTTCTCAGCCCTCTAAATACCACCAGCAACCCACAAATACTATTTGTTTTTAGCCATGGTTGGGATTTGAAGACCCAGTTATTGACTTGTAACAGATTGATGCAACAACCTAAAATTCAAAAATTGTATAATAAAACAACATATATCATAAGAAACCATAACTTTAATTGTGCATACACCACGTTGGGGACGAACAAAGATAAAAAAAAAGTGATTTCCAAGGTCCAGTCTGTCATAATTTCTGAAGATATAAAAGAGGAGAAATAGAGCATCTCCTTGTGAGCAGTGGCTTCAAGGACCCATCTTACGTGGAGTTTTCTCAGCACTGTGAAGCCTTCGTCATGGAAGGAGAGGAGCCATGTTTGCAAAGGTGAAAGGCCTGAAACCCAAGTTGCATTGTGACGATTAGAGAGAGCTGCAGATGAGATAGTGAGAAAGAGAGAGAGGAAGAGGGAGTGAAAGGGAGAGAGAGTACATGAGAGAGAGGAGGAGATGAGAGACTTTTCTGACTTTCTCTCAGGAGATATGTATGACAGAGTAAGCGGGATGAACGAGATGCAGAGGGAGAGATGGATGGGTGGTGGAGGTAATAAACGTAAGAAAGGAAAAAAGTAAGATGTGAGATGGAGTTACGAGAGGGATGTTAGAGAGATGGTGAAAGAGATGGAAGGTGGAGTAAGCATGTAAACTTTAGAGAGGCATATATGAGAGGGAGATAAATACGGTTGTGGAAGCCTGCAAATGTAAATGACATTGTACATAAATGGATAGAAGGTAAGTAGGTCCGATTTGTGGATAAATGTATAAATGAACATGTAGAGAGGATGAAGATTTGAGATACGAAAATTTTGTCGCTATAAAGGGATAGATTGACGACGAGTGAACTGTAACTTATGGCAATTCAGAAAGGGGGTCGTGCTCATACCGTGATGGAAAGAAGTGTCGTGGGGCAAAAAGTGTATGACGAGCTTGACGACCCTCGGTATCAGGCCTTTGTCAAGGAAATATGCTGCAGTAACAGTAAGAAGAAATGTTAGATACAATAAAATATTCTGAAAAATACTTAAGAAAATTAAGAAACCAAATACCTCGGCCCTGTCTTCGGATGGACGCGAGATGATGACATCGCCAGTTTGAGTTGTAGGGCGCATCCAATAGTATAATGCACACAACATCTCAATACTCTCGACATCCAAGTTTGATCGTTCTGGCGAGACAATATTACTTCCGACTGAAAATAGACGTTCTGCTGGTGTACTTGTCGCTTGCATAGAAAGGTACTCCATAGCTAACTTTGCGAGGTGTGGGTAAGCCCGGGCACCAGTGACCATCCACCATTTAAGAGGGCTTTCAGCGTCTTGCGTAAGGGGCTCGTTGAGGTAGGCATCCAACTCCTGCTCAGGTCTTGCTTTTGGTTTAGAATGAATGTTAGCTTTGGCCTCCTTTATTGTCTTCGCAATTGCAGGAGTGAGCTCCTGACGGCCTACATCATCATCCACCTCAGCCTGTTCAGGATGGTCATCAACACGTTGTGAATTCTGTAGCCAGGATCGCAGATATGCAATAGAGTCTTCAAGAGATCGTTGATCAAGGAGAGCCATTTTTGTTGCCGGGTCAAGTAAAGCTGCTGCTGCGATGCATTGATTGCGACGTATGATAATCTCGTATTTGGAAAATTTATTAGTCATCGCCACACAAGCGTCCCTGATATGTTCCCTTTGTGAGTTTGGTAGCATGTTCATCACTGCAAATATACCATCCCTGTCAAACCGGTCTAGGACATCGTTAAGGTGATTTCCTATAGTCTTGATTACGACGAGCACCATCATTGCGGTAACAACCTTGGAACTACTAATGAAGTTCGTTACTTCAAGAAAGACTTCTAAGATTTTGCTGAAATCTTCCAACATCAGCCACTCGTCTGCCTCTAATGTATAATTCTTCATGCTCGTCGATATGAGCACACGCGCCATGTGATCTAGAACCTCTCGCTTATCTATGGCACCTCGCAGCATAGTGTACGTCGAGTTCCACCTTGTTGGGCAGTCCAGCGGCACTTTATTGTTGTTTGGCATATTGAAATTCTGGCATATCTGCACGTAGTCTGCCCTCCTCTGGGATGAGCGAGAAATAGCCTTCACTAATTCACGAACCCGGGCTACTGCCTCCCCTAGGGAGGTGCAGGTGCGACCGTACGATGTGTTGATGGGATCTCCGACTTCGTCAAACACAGACATCTCTGTTTCCTTTGGTGTTGCACATAATGTTTTCAACCCCGCCTGCACGATCAGGTTCAAGACGTGTGCAACACATGGCACATGTCGGTCACTACTAAAATCGGGATTCATGGCACACAAACTTATCGACAGAAAGTGCATCATAGTACTATTATTCGCAGCGTTGTCGGTCGTGACAGTAGAAATTTGCATGTTATTCAAAATTTAGGTGCAAAACCTAAAATAATTATGGCCAATAACAAGTTGGTTTTGGAATATTTATCATACCTTCGATTGAAGGTTGAACTCTTCGAGGACCGTAAGGACCAGTCCGCTCATTGTCTCCCTGTCGTGCTTGTCTTTGATGTGTCGTAGTCCAAGAACTTGCTCTTCAAGCTTCCATTTTGTATCAAATTCTTGATGGCTGTTTTCAGTTATCCATACATCTTAACGTTGGACTGAGCTCTAAATCTCCATGCCGCAATTAGCCAAAGAATTTCGAGGAAGCACCTTTAAGTTCATCAAAACATTTGTGCTCCCATCTTTAGGCCGTTGTAAATAGCATTTAACTGCAGGGTTGATAGCACGACAAAGTTCGCAAATGTACTTTGAGTCCTTCACTGGTGTGAAGTACTCAAATATTCTTGCTCTAGGTGGCTTCCTCGTATTTTGACTGTGACACTGATCTTCATTCCTATCTTCATCCTCAGCCCCAACCGCGGGCACAACGGCAATAGTCCCATGTTGCACATTGTCCGCACTAGATTCCATACTACACAGACATTTTAGACGATAAAAAAATGACCAAATATATATAAAATTTAGAAGAGGAGAGGAGAAAGTCAGCAAGCAAAGGAGGAAGAAACTGTGGGAAGAAAATAGAAAGGAGAAGAAGAGAAATTGAAAGAAGAAAGAAGGAGACAAGAGGATAAAAGGAAAAAAACATTGAGCGCAGAGACGAGGCAGACTGAAGATGAGTATATGAGATGACAAAGTAAGAAGACGGGGGAGAACGAAATTGTGATGATAGAAGAAAAAAAGATGAGCCGGAGTAGCAGAAAAAATTAAGGAGAAAGAGGGAGACGACAAGAGAGTAGGAGAAAAATCGAGTGGAGAGGAAGGGCAGCAAGCAGAGGAGAAGCTCAGGGGAGAAGGTCAGCGCACAGGAGAGGAGAGGAAGAAAGTAAGAAAATAAAATAGAAGCAATTAGCAGTAGCAGAAAAAATTAAGGAGAAAGAGGGAGACGACAAGAGAGTAGTAGAAAAATAGATTGCAAATAAACTAACAATGCAGATAAACTAACATTGCATCAAAGTATCATTTTGTCATTTCAAAGAAGGTAACACTCACAGCAACTATCCCGCCAAATGGTACAATGAAATGTTTCGAATGAAATAATGAAAAAACGAATCAAGAAACGAATGACGAAATGGAGATTCAATGAATGGGAACAATACGATTACACACTGTGGACGCAATCAGGACAAATGATACCTGGGAAGAATATGCGCCACAAAAGATGCAACTGGATTCAAACGGAGAGTGAGAGGAGAGATGCTTCGAGAGATGCTTCGAGAGTTATAGCTTTGAGAGCGAGAGGAGAGATGCTTCGAGATTGAGAGGAGGGACAAACGGAGAGTGGGAGTGGGGCGAGATGCGAAGAGGGGAAGAGCACCAAAGGGGGAAGAACGAGGGTTTTTGGGAGACACTGAAGACTGAACTGCCTCTGGGGGTTTCTATTTTCCGTCACAGTTTTGTCTGTTCCGTTCCATTTTCTTCAATAGACGAATGACGAGACGGAAAAATGACGGAAACCCCTAGATGACGAAACAAAAACGAATGACGAAAATGACTGACTTATTTTTGAAAAACGGATATCGGAACGGAATTTCTTTCTGATGCAATCCGTTCATCCATTTCCGTCATCCGTCTGGCGTCCTCCATGCCTAGTTGTGCCCCTTGTTTTCTTCTTCTTTTCTTTTAATTTTAATTTTAGTTTTCCCCTTATTTGTAATGAAGGGGGCCATTATATATAATGGGCCCCCGCGCGCGCGCCGCCAATGCGCCGCCTGTGCGCCGCCACCGCGCCGCCTGTGCGACGCCGCCGCACCGCCGCACCGCCTGTGCGCCGCCACTGCCCTCGCCCGCGTGCCGCTGCGTTACCCGCGCCTGCCGCACCACCCGCGCCGATGCCGTGCCGTCCTTGCTGCTGCCGCACCGTCGTGCCGCCTGGCGCTGCACCGCCGTGCCGCCGCTCCGCTCCCGCCCACGCCAAGCCGTCGCCCGTGCTGCGCCCACCCTGACCGCCGACGTCCGACCACGGCCACATCGCCATCGTGTTCGCTCCGTCGTCCCACAGCGCCGCTCGCTGATGATTGCGCTGCCCTGCACCGCTCCGCGCCGTCCGCGCGTCACCTCCACTCCGCTAGATAGGCGCTCCGACGCCTAGACCTCGACGACCGAACTTTGCCAGCCGCTCCGGCACCGTCGCTTCCCGTCGAGCCGCCGTGACCTCTCCGGCGCTCGTCACCCAACTCGCTCCGACATCGGCCATCGTCGAATACTGCACTTCGAGCTCGTCGTCGAGGTACGCCGTACTCTCCGACGCTCGTTTATTTTTTCCTTGCAGTTTATTTTCGTTTCGACTCCACCGCGCTCGGGCTAGGTAGGTGAGTGTGGTAGAACGAGAGAAAAACTACGAACTTGAGTGTCTTACCGGTGCGGACGAGTTCATCCGTCACGTGCGAGCCCTATGGACTGAATCCGTTCGGCCGTAGTCGCCTACGTCTCTCCGACGGGGTCGAGTGGCCCCCGTTGCCGTCACCCGGTGACTCCCATCCAAGCTTGGAGCTCGGCGCCTCCCTCGAGTCGGAGCCTGCACGTACGACACGTAGGGCATTCATCCCCGTAGTTACATACCCGTTAGGGTATCGTCGGACGACACATTGTTGCTTTCGATACATATCCTTTATCGTCGCCGAGCCATCATACTCGGTGACGACGGGACGACGTCCTGGGCGTACGTCCTGCATCACGGTCCCAACCCCGGATTTGCCCAAGCCGGCCCCATTTGAGGCCAAGGTACCAGCGACGATCGGGTGCTCGGTGAGGTCTTGCACGTCAATCTCTCCTCAGCTCTTTACTTATTGCTCCGGCATCGTCATCGCTCATCGAGCCAACGTCCGCTCTCCAGTGCCTCTCCGCCACACTCACTTTGCCCGTCGCCGATTGTGGACAAATTCTGCACCACGAGCCCCGCCGATAAGATACGCCGACGTACATTTGAGCATCTTACTGGTACGAACGAGCCCGTCCGTTATGTGCTAGCCCTATGGATTTATTCCGTTCAACCGTCGACGTCCTTGTTTCTCCGACGAGGTTCAAGAGACCACCGTCACCGTCACCCAGTGAACCCGTCCAAGCTCAAAACTCGATGCCTCCCTCGAGTCAGAGCCTGCACGTACGACACATAGGGTGCTCATTCATTGCATCATAGTCACATCGACCGGTTAGGGTTTATTTGTCGGACGATGACACCGTCGACGCTCGATACCACTACCTCTTATCGATATTGAGCCATCATACTTGGTGCCGACCGGACGACGTCCTAGACGACATCCACCATCAGTGACACAAATTTTAAGTGCCCACACCAGTCATACCTTTCTCATGTGTATTCTCATCTTTTAATAACTCTTGTCTCATTGTTGAAACATGATTTTAAGAAGAGATATTAGATCTTCAAAAAGAGTTGGAGAAAATGACTAGGAGATCCATTAATACATCGATTTCATGCATATCTCTAGAGTCTGGGCACATAAATGGCTTCAAGAAACTCTTTGATGGAGCGCATCCAGACAATGCCAATGAATGGTCAGCAGAGCCGTCGCCGACATCATCTCCATCACTAGTATCGCCACCGGTCCGAGTCCAGCACAACCGGCACGCCAAAGCGTCCGTGAAGATGCCCGGGTTTAAGTACCCCGAGTAAAGCACGCGTTTGCATCTCCCGTTATCTGTTTTCTGTTGTTTTATTCTCTGTTTTGTGTTCGTCACGGCGAGTACCCCTACTCATCGTGACACGTCCATATCTTTTTAATCTCGTGTCGTTCCTTTTTTTTCTTAGTTTCTCTAATTATGTTGTAAAATTGGGTCCTTATTGGGCCCCTTGTTGGACCCTTTGTAAGGGGCCCATCATGGCCCCACGTTCTATCTTGAGATCTGAATTTGCAGTTATTTTTGTGTGGCAGTTACTTTGTCAGATCTCACCATGAGAGAAGAAGAAGAAGGAGACGAAGAGGGAGAAGAAGGAGAGGAAGAAGAGAAGGGGAAAGGAGAGGGAGACCGTCCCGTGTACTATCCGCGCCTGTTCACCACGCCCCTCAGTGCCGCCGCCATCGCTCGGTTGGCCAGATCGCCAAACCATTATTGCGTGCGGCTGGTCGCCATCGCCCATCTCTAGTCGTAGCGAACAGCCGCGACCAGCGGTCACGACCAGCTGCAACCAGCGGTCGCAACAACCGCGACCAGTCGCAGCCAACGACCGCGAACAGCCGTGACCAGCCGCAGCCAGCGGTTGCGGACAGTCGCGACCAGTCGCAACCAGCGGCTGCGAATAGCCGCGACCAGTCGCAGCCAGCGGTCGCGATCAGCCGCGACCAGCGGCTGTGACCAATCGGGGTCAAACGCAATCTGTGGTTGCGAACAACAGCCGGCCGTAGTTGCGACCAGCTACCACCGCGGCCTTGACCGACCGCCACCAGTGGCCGCATCCAGCTGAGAGTCGCGACTGCAACCAGACGCCTCCAACGGCCGCGGTCAACCGCGACCTATGGCCGTGACCAATCGTCATCCGTGAGTGCGACCAGGCGCAGCCCGCGATCTCGATTGGCCGCTGCCAATGGCCGCATCCAGCCAAGAGCCACTGCTCCTGCTACCAATCGACGTCGCTGCCGCGTCCCCTTCTCACTGTTGACCGCTGCCCCGTGTCCTGCCATAGTACTGAACGCGGCCCGTCACTCCTGCCGACCGCCACCGCGCCATAACCGCTGCCCGCTAATACTGCCGCCAGCCACGTTGCCGCCCCCCAACGCAAGACTCCTACTTCCTCGGCTCCGATCAACACCTTCCCTCAGCTCTTGCGCCCCTTCATAAGTCGAGCTCGTCGTTCCTCTCCGACATCACTCCGCCACACCTACCCGTCTGGCGGATGCACCTACGAAGATACCAACGACGAGGGACATCACCGACGAGGTACATCGTTCCCTTGCTCATCCGTTAAATTACTTTCTACAGTATATTTTTGGCTGCACTCCAACGACAAGTATCGAGAAAACTATGTGTTGAGCATCTTCCTAGGCATAGGCTAAGCCTGACTGTTACATGCGAGCCCCTACGAACTTGTTCCGTTCGGCGCCGTAGTCGTCATCGTCACCCCGACGTGGGTCAGAAGGTCACTGTCACCCTCACCGATCGTCTACTCCAGAGCTTGGAGTTCAGTGAATCATCCCGAGTCGGGGCCTGCACATACATCCTCCTAGGTCACATCGCATCATATAGTCACATTCACCTAGTGATTTTACCCGTCGGACGACGCCATCGACGATGTCCGACATCACTCTTCCAAAGACCAATGTGAGGTGGAACTATCTCCATACAAGGTGAAAATGTATTTTAATTTATGGTTTTATTTGATATGATTTATACAGTTTATGCTACAATTATTGGTTTCTTGGATCAATCAAGCCCAAAAAAATTCTCACATGACCTAGGACTAATTATAAATTTAGAAACTTCTACTTGATAGTCAAACACAACTATTTTTATAGAAGGTATCTTGGATATCATATGTCCAGGACCTCTTACCCAAGTGTGACATGATAAAGATTGATTGGCATTTAGGTAAAATACCATCCAGTAATTCATATGTGATGAAAATTTTGAAATATTTCCTCAAAGAGAACCCACTAATGACTATGGAATCAATCCTACTCTCCAAATGAGTAGGACTATAAGCTGTTATTCTATTTGGATATTTGATGTTATTCTCAAGTATCATTCAAATAGGAACATTTATAGCACATGATTGAAGACAAGTGATATCCATTTTATCATCTCATCATATTTATTTTTAGCACTAACATGTATTTGTGGACTTCATTATAACAATCACATGTGCATTATAAAAAATATATGGTTATAACGAATATTGAAGAAGATGTGGTATATGCCATTAGCTTGCCACCCACATTTATTTCCAACCGTTTGTTCACAGGTTTTGTGGCCATCTCTTACATACATTGAATGCCACAACTTCAGCTTTATGGTTACATATAACAACCTATTTTAATTAAGTAGGAGCTATAAATTTTCTATCATTTTCCATAGTCCCCCGTTTCAAGAATCTGGATTTTTAAAAAAATTCCTATTCTTTAATTTGGTGCTTCATATTTTTTCCTCTTCAATTATGTTCTGAGGGCTCAATATTTTGTAAACATAATGATTAAATCAATTAACCAAAATAAGTGCCTGAGACAATTGAATCAATGTTAAGTTGGGCCAATACATGTAAACTCTATGTACCAACAGGATTATAGTGCAAGGACGCGGACAGGAGGATTTTTTCATCCCTGGACAAAAACATCATTCCGTCCAAGGGTTTGGATGAAATTTGGGATGAAAATTCATTCTAGGGACCACCAGACGGGATGGTTTTTTGTCCCCTGGGATGAAAAAACCGTGTGTCTAGAGGTCTTAGACGATGGACTAAGGAATCTGGACGAAAAACCGTCGGATTCACATCTGAGAGTTGAGATGGAGCCACATGGCCTTGATATAACAATTTGCATCAAAGTCCCAGTATTTTTACGCGCATGCAAACTAACGCCGCTCAGAAATAATTGTACATATGTCCCTTTGGATTCTCTCTCCTCCATATTTCCCTACAAAACATAGAAAAATTTATATTAATATATTAAAAATAAAAAATTGTTTTTTTTCGTTCAGGATGAGGGACAAATCTTTCTTATTTTGTAGGCCTTGTATGTGTGGCCATATACATGTTCGTGTGTGTTCGTTTGCACATGTTTGGGCCCCGTATGGTCCTACATGTGCGAACCCATGTGTGGGCATATTTGCGGGCATCTCTCCTATTAGGGGCCTTCTCCCCTTTATCTCTAAGGGGGAAGGCCCATATTTACCCCCTATAAGAGAGGGAGAAGAAAATTTTTGAGAAAATGTGACCTTTTGGTTTATTTCCTTAGAGTTTTAGGTGAATATTTAGTTTTTTTGGTTTTCCACTTATTTACAAAAATGCCATCACGAATTAGAGAACTGAGTCACCGAAAACCAGCACCGCCTTTGCTAGAGCTCCAGCTGTTGCCATTGCTAGCGCTCCCGCAGCTGTCCTCGCGGCCCGGCCTACATCCATCACCCCCAAGGCCGCAGCCCTGCCCGCAGCCACTGCCCTTGCGGCTGCGGCTCCGCCCGCAACCGCCGTCCTCACGGCCCACCCACGACTACCGTCCTGGTAGTTCCGCCCGTGGCTGCCACCTTCAACCTCGCCCTCGCGGCCCCATCCGCAGTCGTTGCCCTGCCAACAGCCTCCACCCTCACAACCGCAACCGCCACCCTCCGATGTCACGGTCCCACCAACGACCGTCACCTCATGGCCGCTAGCCGCTCTTGCTTCGGGCTGCCGCCCTCGCAACCGCCATCAGCGATCCTGCATGCGGCCGCTACTTGTGATCGATGCCCACTAACACCGGCCTGCAACTACAGCCTTCGGCCGCCATTTGGTTTGCTTGCACCCCACCGGCCACCTTGCCTGCCGCCACACCCACTGTAGCACTGATGCCACGTCAACGCCCATTTTGTTGCTGCGCCCGATGCCACGTCTATTTTCATGCCGCCCGTCACACCCATAGCCGTGCCACTGCTCCTACTCACGCTGTCGTGTCAACCTTCACTACCACGCCAACCATGCCATCGCACGGCGGCATGGCCAAGCTAACCCGCATTGTCGTGTTGCTGCACCTACTCACACCACCGCGCCACCCTAGTGTGCTGTGCCGCCATGCCTACTCACGCCATCGTGCCAACCCGCGCACCTGTGCCTACTTGCACCACAGTCGCACCCACTTGTGCCACGTGCCTACCCACCGTGATGTAATACAATCCTACCGGGATCGACGGCTCGTATTACGTCACAGTAATGATAATGAGTTGAGTTCGTAAGCTTGTTTAAGTGAAATGAATGTCGTGAAAAAAACCCCGGACGAGCAATATAGGACGTCTACGACTAGGATGAATGATCAAAGACCTTTCAATGAGGAAGATATTGATCAATCTCAGACTCCCAATGACCCTTAAGATGACTTACGATGACTGCGATGTAAGGGGTGTCTAACGGCCCTGAATTGTTCCCGCCTAAGGATCAACGATTAATCTTTAAACCCCAAGAAGTCCTATCTCTCGACAAGTGGCTAACCTATAGCAATGCTCGTGAAATCTTAGGCAGAGGAAGCGATAGCGGAAGACGGCACTACAATAGGTAATAATACTGAAATGAAATGGGGGGGAAGACGAGGAGATACCTAGTTGACGACGTCGGTGGTAAGATGTTCAAACACGACATGAGAAAGGACGACGACGAGGTACCGTGAGGGCGTGACATCGGTAATGAAGAACCGTGCACGGACGGGTGGAGCCAGCTCGCAAGGCTCGCGGGCATGCGCGCCAAAGGGCGCACAGGGCCGCAGGCGCATTGTCGCTGACGAGATGACGCCCCGGCCTGGATACGCTAGCGCATGGCACACTAGCGCGCAGCATGTGGACGAGCAGCGCGAGGGTGAGCGGCCACAGCGGGCACGCACGGGCGTACGGCAGCAGGCAGGCGGCGCGCAAGCGTGCGGCCTCAGGCGAGTAGCGCACGTGAGCGTGTGGCCGCAGACGCTCGGCGCGCGGGCGTTCAGCCGCGCACGGGTGGCGCGCGAGGCGTGCGGCCACGGGCAGGCGGCGCACGGGCGTGCGACCGCGGGCGGGGGGCGCGCAGGCTGGGCGTGAGACGGTGAGTTGGCGCTCGACGGAGGAGCGGCCGCGGGCTGCAGCTGGGCGTGCGGCAGAAATCCGGTGTGAGAGCGAGGGCGGCTCCACGGCGATACCCAGGAACCTGGGTTTCTTGAAGGTTAACCACCCAACAACCCCAAGGATAATGACGATTTTCTTGATTCTTGGAGATTTCTTGGGCAAGATCGACAGGTCTTGGCGGATGATGACAGCGACATGTCCTCGGAGTAGTCTCGATGAGGAGAGGCAGATGGTATCAACACCCAAGACTGCAATTCTTGGATCTTCGGAAGACGACCTCGGGGTGGTCTCGACAAGGAAGCGGCGATGAATCCCAAGAACTGCAATTCTTGAATCTTTAAACTCGACCTCGGAGTGATCTCAACGAGGCCGGGTGATGACGACTCATGGAGTAGTCTCGACATGAGGTTGTGAGGCGATAACCCACGGAGTGATCTTGACGTGGGATGGGACAGCCACATTCCCTCTATTCTCTAGATTCTATCTATCTCTATCTATCTAAGAACTAAGGTAGGAAAGAACACACAACTTTCCAATTCAACAAAATCCTTCTTCCACTTAGGCATGCTATCCCCTTATATAGTGAGGATAGGTACCAAGTGACGTCGGGTAGAGGACGAATCATCGTGAGATGTGGTTCAACCTCTATTCAACGGTTACAAGAGAAAAGGAAAAAACAACATGGACAAGGCCCAAACACCGGCCCAGTCCGTAAGATCCATGAACGAAAATTACAATCAAACAAGACAAAATAAAATGCAAAAATGGGAGGATACTTACGCGGATTATTTAAACCCCGGATGGCAAGCGTCAGTGCAAGCAGCCCGATGTGGTTGGACTCGTTCCGTCCCGGCGTCAACTGGATGGTCCCCCATCACACTGTTGAGTCACATATCGATTGTGCGCCGTCGCTACATGTACTCTCATAATTTACCCTTTTGGTGTTACATTATTTTTTTCAGTGCCTCTGAACATTTTCCACCACCGGGGTTAGAGTGGTGAAAGATAGGAGTAATGTATAGTGGGATAGGTTTCTATTGGTATGATATTGGTTGGTGTGTCGAAGGTGCACGTACTGGCGGCAATAGCCGTGCTCGCACCATTGGCCCTCAACCCATCATTTGGGTCATCAGGATCCTAGTGGCATTCCAAGGTCACGCTTACTGTAACCTAGTGGTTGTTGGTGTCCATCGGCGTAGGGTTTATACTTCCCATAAATTTCATCATCGCATTGATCATCTCCACCACATAACATGACTACCTTAGCCTTCCTATGGTGTAACATGAGCCATTCAATCCCCGCGTCCTTTGTGTTACATCAAAACTTCTAGAAGTAGAAATAGTCAATTAATTTATTTAAAATATTTAAATAAATTCAAAAAATATATTTTCTGACTTATAAAATATTCTTTATGAATTTAAATTTCATATAAATACTAAAAATCTAGAAAAATTAGATTATCATCTTCAAAATTTAATAAACCCCTTAAAATATATAACAAAATATTTTCTAATTTGTTCTATTATTATATTCATGAAATTAATGTCATAAATTTATGTTAAAAATACCATAAAATTAATAATTTCAACCATTAAAAACATGCCTTAATAATCATTTCAATGAAAATAAGCACATAAAATAAATGAAAGTATCACAAAAAATAACACGATATTTATGATTATCAATGATCAGCCATAATCATATAGGTAGGATTAAATAGCATTTTTTCAGATAGTTTGATGATTGTCTCCAATACTATTCGAACAAGAATATTTAGAATATATGTTTAAACACTATTGATCAATGTTTGATGATATTTTAATTGTGTAGATGATTGCAAGAACTCAAGAACGTCATTATAAATATCACACAATAATAATAATAATGATCGCATGTTTAAAGCTTTGAATCTTAAAATGACATGCAATTGTGATTGGCTTGATGACAACATATTATAGATCAAGATGATTGAGTCCTCAAGATGGGTTCGTATGTCCTTCTATTAGAGAAAACACCTCAGAGAAGATGTGATTATATCCTTAACCAAGGTAACAGAATATTAGAGAAGAGTTTTCTAATGACTGTTAAATGTATCAGTAAAAGCATAGATGACAGATTAGGGTTTGACAGTCCACTAGACCCTAAGACGTCTAAAGAGAATCAACTTGATGAAAGATTATATGTACATAATAACTGGTAATACTAAGTCTACATGAGAGAGGTGTTATAGTCACCTGTATCTTCTACGTCATGAGGTGTCGGTGTTGGATTCTGGAGGCCTTGACATGGATGAAGACGAGGATTCCCCGGAGCAAAAGACATGTAACGGAATAAAAAATGACATCATTAAAACCATGAAACAATGTACCTTTCCAAAGATCGTATCTGTGATTTCTTGGATCCCGGAGTGAGACAAGTCGAGCTGCTCATGTTTGCAACCTCTAGACGTATACACACAATCCTCAACACGTCGAATCTCCTCCTCCTTAACAAACCCCATTCTACCTCTGCTGTCGTCGTTACGTCATTCCGATCGCATCGGGCGTGGAGAGGGGTGTGGGGAGAGTGGAGAAGAAGGGGAAGGCCCCTGAAAAATTATGGCCTGGGTGAATTTCATTCAGGGTTTTCCCCTATTTATACTAAGTGGTTATTTTTTATAAAACCCCCCAAAACTTAAGTATATCTTCCGACGTCCAAAAGATCCTTTGCGTGTGACCCTCTAGGCCCATGTATCAGTCTAGTTAACGACACCAGCGGCCCAATAATATTTATTGGCCTTCCAAACTAATCAAATATATCATCATATAGATTAATTAATGTCGGATAGATTTAACCCAATCGATAGGTCAATTCTCCAACACGCAGGGGGCCAAGCTACACCTCATGTCCTAGAAGATACAAAGGAGTGTGTATCGACTCACTCATGGAACCTGTTCGTCGTCAGTTACATATATGTATGATCCCTCATCCACTTGACGCTCCTTGGATGACTTACGGTATGGTCAACTGTCAAACCCTAATCGGTCATCCGAGTTAGTACTGATGCATTCGAAAGTCATCAAAGAACTCTTCTCCGATATTTCACTACCTTGGCCAAGACTTCATCGCATCATAATTCACTAAGTCTGATCATGTATTCATGGACTTCATTATAAGCATCACACGTGCACTATAATGATTATGTTTTATTAATGAACATGTAGCAAGATAAGGAATGTGTGATTGGCTTGTGGCCACATATATTTCCATTAACATATATATGGCTGATAAGCCGAAAATAGGGGTAAAAACTATGCAATTTTTAGCCCTTGTCGTTGTGGATTTTGGCTTATGCAATAAAATTTATAAGAACTCCACTTAAGACGTATAGTGATAAGTACGAGTGTCGTCCAAGGGAAGCTAGTAAGGAATTCGATTTGGTGATTGTATTGGTCGTTTCACTCTGATTAAACTGAATTTGATCTTCAATGAGGATCAAGTCACCCTAATTAGACGAGAATTTAGAAAGGGTGGTAGAAGAGTTGAGATGAATAGAAGAAATATGGAGCTCTAAATTGGCTTCTTTGATCCTAATAAAAGGATCCAAGAGGTCAATTAGAGAGGATTAAAGGAATTTTTAATTTGAGTTTGGTTTGTTTTTGCAACTTTGATAATTCAGCACTGAAATGGGGGTAATTTAATCTCTAAGAATTAAAACTAATTTTTAGAGTTTTTCTTTGGAATGCAGTTGAATGTAGTTGAATCCCTCAAATTCTCCTCTCAATCCTAATCAGGGCTTGTACATGCCGCTCAAGCGATTTAGAATTTCAGATCAAAACTAAGAAGAAGAAACAAGAAATTGAACTAATCTCATTCAAAACGCACAAATCCAAATACAATCAAGGAAAAAGTACCAGATAACTTGATCCAGCGTGGGACTCCTCTCTGTCTTGCAGCTGTGATAGAGAACCATCAGAATGAGCTCCCCACTCGAAATTTAGCTTTATACTTAGGTTATATGGTAAAATCACCATTTTACCCCGTTTAGTACTTAATATTTATCTATCAATGTAAGCTGGATCTGAATGATCCAACCGTACAGATAGAAAGAGGGGATCAAGACGAATAAATCCATAAAAAAATCATCTCAATCGGACTTCAGGATCAAACGTTATTAATAAATCAATTTTAAACCAATTTAATCCATTGGATTTAAAATTGATTTATTTATTAGTTTTTAAACACGCAATGACGTGTCACTCTCATTAGCTGGCGCATTTGAATCCTCCTTTTTGCAGAAAAGTCCTTAAAAGCCTGGAATTGCTTGATGCCCAAAAGTAATTGCGTATGCCTGGCACACTCTCTCCTCCGATTTCTCCTCAAAAATTAAAAATATATATTAAAATTGCAATTAAACCTGTAAAATTTTAAATTGGACCTTATGCAGTGGCGCCCGAGAGCTGTTTTCAGGGTCTTTTTGCAACGAAAGTTCGCAAAAAGACCCTTGAAAGTTCGAAAATAAATAAAATAAAGAAAATAAATAAATAAACAAATTCGAAGACCCTGTTCATGTATTTTATTTATTTTCGAACTTTCAAGGGTCTTTTTGCGAACTTTCGTTGCAAAAAGACCCTGAAAACAGCTCTCGGTCGCCACTGCAGGCGTAAAGGTCCAATTTAAAATTTTACAGGGTTTAATTGCAATTTTTAATATATATTTTTAATTTTTGAGGAGTAGGAGGAGGAGAGAGAGTGTGCTGTATGATACGCAATTACTTTTGGGCGGCGTCCAAAAGCAATTCCAGGCTTTTTAAGGACTTTTCTGCAAAAAGGAGGATTCAAAATGCGCCAGCCAATGAGAGAGTGACACGTCATTGCGTGTTTAAAAACGAAACTAATAAATAAATCAATTTTAAATCCAATGGATTAAATTGGTTTAAAATTGATTTATTAATAACGTTTGATCCTGAAGTCCGATTGAGATGATTTTTTTATGGATTTATTCGTCTTGATCCCCTCTTTCTATCTGTACGGTTGGATCATTCAGATCCAGCTTACATTGATAGATAAATATTAAGTACTAAACGGGGGTAAAATGGTGATTTTTACCATATAACCTAAGTATAAAAGCTAAATTTCGAGTGGGGGAGCTCATTCTTGATGGTTCTCTATCACAGCTGCAAGACAGAGAGGAGTCCCACGCTGGATCAAGTTATCTGGTACTTTTTCCTTGATTGTATTTGGATTTGTGCGTTTTGAATGAGATTAGTTCAATTTCTTGTTTCTTCTTCTTAGTTTTGATCTGAAATTCTAAATCGCTTGGCTTGAGCGGCATGTACAAGCCCTGATTAGGATTGAGAGGAGAATTTGAGGGATTCAACTAAGCATTCAACTGCATTCCAAAGAAAAACTCTAAAAAAATTAGTTTTAATTCTTAGGAGATTAAATTACCCCCATTTCAGTGCTGAATTATCAAAGTTGCAAAAACAAACCAAACTCAAATTAAAAATTCCTTTAACTCTCTCTAATTGACCTCTTGGATCCTTTTATTAGGATCAAAGAAGCCAATTTAGAGCTCCATATTTCTTCTATTCATCTCAACTCTTCTACCACCCTTTCTAAATTCTCGTCTAATTAGGGTGACTTGATCCTCATTGAAGATCAAATTCAGTTTAATCAGAGTGAAACGACCAATACAATCACCAAATCGAATTCCTTACTAGCTTCCCTTGGACGACACTCGTACTTATCACTATACGTCTTAAGTGGAGTTCTTATAAATTTTATTGCATAAGCCAAAATCCACAACGACAAGGGCTAAAAATTGCATAGTTTTTACCCCTATTTTCAGCTTATCAATTGGCGACGTTGCCGGGGAAGCAACGCTAAGGAATTTAATTGGTTTTAATTTCTATCAATTGAGTGTCTATAAAGTATTTTGAAATCGTAAGTGAGTTATTGGGTCAAGTGATTTCTCTCTTTGATTTTTAATAACTCTAAATTTCTGATAATTTCTAAACTTCAACAGAGGATATCATATTTTAATTTTCTTGAATGTCTATATGCAATGAGCATTTGATTTCGGGATTAATTATCTTTTTAGTGCCTTTTTGTCATCCTATTTATCTATCCCTTGATTAGGGAATCTTGATTTACTTAAATGGAAAATACGCAGCCAAAGGTTAGAATGACAGTGAAAGAGCTTGCGATGCAAGCTGCAAGGGAGGGCAAAATAGAGACAAATAGTACCCAGACATCTTCGCCTCCTATGAGCGTATTTGGACACTCTAGTAATCAACCACGACGAACAATAGGGGGGAGCATTACAAGGCACCTTCATTTGAGGAATATTTAATACTCAGAGAAAGATCATATAAAAGCCTTCACGGAGATGAGTTGAGGGTAGATGTTTCAAACAGAGAATTAAGGAGGACGGAACAGGAAAATAACAAAATAGTAGGTGAGAATGTTCGATCTTTCCACGACTGTAGTACGCCTCCTATATCTTTAGAGGTAGCATCTCATGATCATGAATTTATTAGAAGAACATCTGATGATGCTACCATAGATTTATCTATCGAAATTGGAAGTCAAGTTTCCTCGCAACCAATAGATTCTAAGGGTGAGAGTTCTCCTAGGAGTTCTAGTGTGCCTAAGCTTCATACACAAGCTCTTATAGATCCCACGATCATATCAGTGCTATCACTAATGAAGGATCAAATGGTGAACTTACATGAAAGATTAGAGAAGATGGAGAACTATAGACTATTAGAGCCTAGTAGAGAAGTGAGTAGGGAGGAGGAGCCTTTATTCCAACTTCCCCCAACTCAATCCGAACTTTTAGACGGGGAGGTACATAAAGTTAGTCTAGAGTCGAAGAGGATTACAGAGCCAAAGGACTCTAGAATAGTATGTGATATTGGAGGAAGTAGATTCCACAATGTGCTTATAGATCTAGGTTCAAACCATAGTATCATCCCTTCAACTGTCCTAGAGAGACACCCTATAGGTAAGTTGATGCCATCCTCCAAACTCATATGCTTTGATGATGGAATTCATATCACTCCTAGTGGCCAAATCATCAATGTATGTGTTGATATTAATGGATGTCGATTTAAATCTGCTTTTTTCATCTTAGAGGGAACGACAAAAAAAGCACCTATTGTTCTAGGAAGATCTTTCTTAAGATCAGCAAGAGCGGTGATAGACATAGAGTTTAAGGAAGTTATCCTTAGAGAAAATGATAAGAGAATTACCCTTAAGCTAGCTGACCCTTCGGCGAGTAGAAGTGGACACTTTAGGGTAGAGGATAAGGAAATCTCTAAGGAAAATATTGACGAGGACAATCATGCCTCAACAACTACTTCCATCCTTGAAAACAAAGTTTCCACGTCACCATCTACTACTTCAATTATCCAAACTTATTGTAAACCCTCATGTTTGCATTCCCAAATACGACTTGTGGCCTTGACAATAATTAATCACTACTTACAGAACAGTATCAAGGTATTACAAGAGGAAAAGTGCAAAATGAGAAGGAGCACAGAGAAATGTAGTTTGGATAATAAAACTTTGCATAAAGATATTGCTGATATTCCCTCAACCTCCATGCCAAAGAGGAAGAACAAAAGAACAACAAATAATAGAATAAGGACAAATGTTGGCATGAAGAGGATATTTGTAGACAAGAGGAATCATCAAGGGGGCAATCAAATACATGAGAAAATGAAATGGACTCCTAGGCAATCAATCTTTATGAGGCCGACGGTCATTCCAACCCCAAATCTACGGCACCAAGTATGGATTCCTAAATCCATCTTAGAACCCTTTAAGAAATTATCACGTAAGGCGTTATGTATCCCTAAATCCATACTAGTACCGTTTGTTTGAACCCCTTGGAGTTTTATTTTTATCCTTACTTTATTTTATTGTTAGTTTTATTTTCTTGTTAGTTTTATTTTCTTGTCTATTTTGCTCGCTTTGTTTTTGGTTTTGTTTCAGGAATGGGGCCTTGTATCCGCAGCTCTCACGGGAAGATTGTCAAATGCAGCATGACGTATTCAAGATTTTATATCTATCATCTCAACAGCAAGCCACAAGTCCATCCCCACTGTTTGCAATTCTCTCCCTCAATTTTCCTTTTCGTTATTTTAATCGTTATGCATTGAGGACCATGCGTGTTTTAATGAGGGGGAGCTAATTCATTTTATATGGAAAACATTGACTCGTGTGATTAATTTTAAAGAATACTACATGAATTGAACCTGCTTTTAACGATCTTTAACATGCACATACATGAATTAATTTTCTTTCATCCAGTGGTTTGGAAACATGTGTAGAGAAGTTAAGCTCCTAGAGCGGATCAGGAACATGTTGAGGTGCAACACAAGTGATTTTGAGCAATGTGGGTTCAATGTCAAATTGGGGAGGTCGTCTAGTGGTTGATTAGATGATGGAAAGTCTAAGGGTAGAAGCTCTATACTTCAAAGGAGAGTGATGAGTGAATTGAGATCCCCCATTCCAATCAGCTCAAAATAGCCGATCCCACTTATGTATTTCGTCCCACCATTAGCCTACTTTCATTCCAAAATAGTGGGCAGTCATTCTCCAAGTCCTATGCACAGAATCCACCATCTCCATCCACCTCATTGTTCCACACACTTCACGCCATATCCATCATAACCTGACTCCACCACCTTGCTCCCACTACCGAAGATATACCTATCTCCCAAGTACGTCTATCTCCCTTTCCACGGTATCACTCCGATACTGCCTCTTCAACTCTTTTTCTGTCCATAATTCACTCTGCATTATCTAAATCTTATTCTTCTGTCTCTTCTTCCTAGACCAATGTGATTGTTATAACACTCATGCTAGTTGTGACAAGATGTTTGGAAAACCATTTAGATCATGGAAAGTGTTTCATTTTTTGTCATCCTCCTCGTTGATATACAAAAAAAAAAAGAAGTTTGAAAAAAAAAAGAACCTGCTTTTAACATATATATGGCCTTACAAAAATACCATCAAATTCGCCTGCCACATATATTTCAAGACAAATTGGCTTGCCGGCCACATAAATTCTGAGAATCTAAGATCCAGTAATCTCCTAATTAGATTGACTATGTTCTCATTGGATCTTAGATTCTCAGAATTTTTTTACCCAATTATTTTACCCAAAAACTAGTCATTGACCGTAATTATTTTACCCAAAAACTAGTTAACTATTGAATTGGTGGTGGTTGACGCACTTTTAGTAAATTCCAATTTACTTATTGAATTTATTTTGTAAAAATTAGTCACTGTTTTCACAGATTAAAAATCAAAATGTAATGTTTAGTTGCCAATTTTTATTTTACCTAGTTAATTTGAAATTGTAGACATGTCCAGAGCTCACAAGTTGTGGCTATGATTTGTTGGCTCGGGGTGACGATCTAGCTGACACAGTGCTGGCCAAATCGAGCTAACTCAATTGCAAGATTCCACGCTGAGTGATTATTAACCAGGTAAATGCAAATTTTAACGGATTGACTCTTAATCTTTTGTTTAACTTAGCAGCTACCTTATATTGGCCAAACGTGAACACGATTTGCTAATTACGGTATTTGAACTTAAATTGGGGTGAATTAATAGTCAAATTTGATTCAATGCTATTTAACCAACTCTACTAAAGCTTAATCGATTCGAAAGCAAGGTACATTTCAGAATTAAAACAAGAATTTAGAAAAAAAATGGGGAACATGAACAAAACTACGAAATTGGGATAAGTGAACACCAAATCGATTGTAAAATGCATTCAAAAGAAGCCTAGAAGTACCATTGATTATCAGAGAGTCAATCTGGGCGTACCCCGCGCAACGAACACCCAATTTTCCACGAATTTGGCTTGAATTTGATGAAGAATTCCGGCGACGTATCTGCAAAATTCCTGCCCCAATATAGCTCCAAATCATTCCTGGTTGAATCTTGAGTCTTCAAGGGAGCTAGACATTCTCTCCTTGAGCTTAAAATCAAGAGTGTCGAGCTCGATTTTCATTTTCCCCTTTAATCGCCGCGGAATTGGAAGAACAAGTTCTTCGATTCCGTTGCGGCTCATCTTCTGCGCGTTGTACGCAGACTGCACAGCGCAATGCGATTGGCCATCATGGTGCATGTACAGGCCGTCCTTCGTACACAGCACTGCGTGCGCGCGATCTCTAGGGACGAAAATACACGTAGCGTTGTGCATGAGCTTAACTCGCTGTGTCGCACGCAGCGCGTTAAGCTGCACGCAATTGGTCGGCACGAGGCTGTGTGTGGTGTGCGATGGTCTTGTACACCCTGTGCCACTTAAAAACCTGTTGAGCACTTAAACTGGCCCAATAAGGGCCAGTTTAGATAAAAAACAAGTAATTTCTTTATATTTATAGAAATAGGTCAATTAAAACATTTAGTTTCTTATAAACATTATTTTAAAAATGTTTAATATGTATGAAGTGACCTAATTATTTATCCAAAGTGTTGTTTCACTTGAAATTTAAGAAAATTATTCTTTTAACCTAAAATCATGATAACATGCATTAAAAATGAATGTTTTTAATTATTAAAAGCTGAAATAAAATGATGAAATTTACACTTTATTAGCTCTTATTGCATGTTATCATTCATGAGCATGGAACACGACATGTAATCTGTGATTAACTTGCCAGCTACATACATGTCCGTCAATAAGCCTCACAAAAAGAGGAGAATTGTTATAAGGTGCATTTAAATGTAGTGGCACCCAAATCTTGATTAATACTTTTTTGAGAAGATTTTCATAAAGTCCTTATAATTTAAATATATTCCATAAAGTACATAGATGTAATAATTTATTTGTTAATGGCTGAAAAATATATATTGACCGAGGTTATCAGTTTATTAAATCAATGTATAGGTTAGTTTATCAAGAACATATTTAACCTAATTGATATGTTGACTTCCTAGCCCATGGGTCATCACGCTACAACTAATCATCTAGAATATTGATAGTATTAAAATCTCTCGCATATAACTTTCATCATCTTTGGTCAGCGTATACATATAATCCTATTTACATGTAGGTTTATTGAACAACTTTGGGTAAGGTTAGCAATCATATCCTAATCTAGAGTTCTAGTTAGTACTCATGAATAAAAGAGACGATGTATTAATCTATTATGTAACATCTTTCTTTCTTTGGCAAAGGCATTTCATGCATCTTCTTCCTCTAATAAATATTCCCTTATACATATACTCCTTTTTACATGTAGGTTTATTGAAAAACTTTGGGTAAGGTTAGCAATCATATCCTAATCTAGAGTTCTAGTTAGTACTCTATGAATAAAAGAGACGATGTATTAATCTATTATGTAACATCTTTCTTTCTTTGGCAAAGGCATTTCATGCATCTTCTTCCTCTAATAAATATTCCCTTATGACAAGGACCAGCAGTCCCCATCTTGATCTCTCAATCATGTTGTAGGGCCTTGATTGAGCTAAAAAAATCTTATAGTAGGAGAGTATGAACACAATTTTAACGTTATTCTAGAACCCATGATCAAATCACTTCTGGACAACATATCCATGATTTATCTATTTCACAAGACTATTCAGAAGTCCATGGATAGGAACGTGTTGGTCATAGTTAAAGTATAATCATCCCTTCATAAGATGTATTTGGTATCTCAGGTCGAAGGGCCACCTACACAAATGTGACGTGAATCAACCTGATTGACAGTTTGGTATAATACCATTACAAAAATTCATACAGATAAGTGTAGTGAATGCCTTCAACAAAAGAACATCCATTATCTATCTTTAGTATCTCCACACTAATAGCTAGGTGATTGACCACAAGTATCATATTAGTCAGATCAGATAGTTTTATTCAAAGTATATTTGAAAGTATATTTTATTGAAGTAATTTGATTTTACCGGGTCGTCTATAAACAGTTATTTTGATTATGGAGTATATAACTAGATTGGTACATGTTCCTTGAAAACTAGAGGTATGAAATTTATTGGGTGTTAGAGGAGATAATACAAGTTAATACTTCTATGAAAAACTCCCATTAATTAAGAAGCCCTCTGGATTGATTATGAAAATTTCATGAATGTGGATTATTTAACATTGGATCTGATAGTCGGTAATCAATAGTTAACTGTTAAGACACTAGGACATCATAGAGAAGTAAGGTAGGATTATATTCCACCTTGGATTCGTACATGCTCTGGATATAATGAATTATATTACCATATATCTAATGAAGTGAGACTAAATTATATTAAGATATAAGTTATAAAAATGAATGAATTTTTTCAAAGTCAAAAGATGTGTTAGACACACCGATGCAAAATCATTTATGATGACCCTATTTGCTGTAAAACAGTCATTACTTGCCTATCGCAAGGCAAAACTTTTGACTAGATAACAAGCAAAGCACTAGTTTAGTCCTTTAAGTTCATATATTTCACCACAAGATAATCAAAATACGACTATCGATTGGAGTATCTGCTACCATAGGTGCAGCCTGGCTTTCAGGACTTCTTAGTAAAGTGAGCAGATATATTTTTAGTTCTAATAGTTTCCTACCACTGTTTTGTAGTCTAGTAGGGCACAATGTGGTCTGATTAAAAGGTTGATCCACAGTTGGACAATGAAATCATAGACCTCCTGGTCTCCTCAATCATAAACATTTTATCCCAATATAACAGTAATTTGATCAGTGCTTATATTTCCACTTGGAGTTCTTCTAATGTGCCGACATCATGATATGGCACCTATAAACTTGGAAAGCAATGGTGGTGAGGTGATGAGGGCATGTGCATTTCCATGAAGATGTTCATGAGTGCATTCAGTATCCTTAGCTGGGTCAGTGGTAACATTCCATGTCATATTGGTATGCCCTTTTTAAAAGTCTTTGAATAATTCTCTAGGGCCAGCTACGGATTCAGTCATTATGATGTGCTGTTAGTGGAACTCATGGTCTTAGTGTGCATGTCATATTAATCAAACATTATTAGGCCAAGGTCAAGTTAATCAATACCATATCTTAATTTTTCATGAAATAGAAAACATTCTTCAGTCCTAACCACAAAAACCATCAAACTGAAATAATAATTTAGGTTTGAGATTATAAATAACCTATTAAAACTATTGATATATATCTCTAAACTTTGATCCAAAATCTTGCGAAACTTGGGTGAGTCTAGTTATTGATTCCTTAGTGCTAAAAATAGACTCAAACCTCAAGTTGATGGTTGGATGTGAATTTACTAAGTTTCCAAATATTTTACTTATGTATAAATATATTTCTTTTGTGGATCCTTTTCATAAGAAATAATTCTGGATCAGCAATTCAGTAGCGCCTATATATGGGGGACGTTAGAGTCTTTACGTTCGAATACCATTCAAAGTATCCATTTTTTACTCTTTTTTTACTGTGTGATAAATATATGCATGACCCTAAATGATACATTTCATTCGGTATCTGATGTGTCATCCCCAGGAGATGGCTGTATTTATCTCATTGATTTTTTTTATACTGTAAGGAAACAACTGGAGGGGCATATCCCAACTAAGATGAGGGGCATCGCCAGTTTAGACTTTAGGATGATGTTTTATTCTTAGACTTTAGGATGAACTTAACTTCTACAGCTAATTTAGGATATATGTCTTTTTTGACCTTTTGGTTTCCTTGTGTTTATAGCGCACAAAAACATGAAGAGATGCTAATAAAAATAAACTAAATATGTTTTGATCCAATGATTATGCGGCTCTTTTCGGTAAGAAATTATTCTAGATGATATTCAGTATTACCTTTCTATGCTCCATGGTTAAAGTCTTTATATCTGAGTACGACGTGAAATATATATTCTTGGACTCTCTGTTGATTGCGTAAAAGTTATTTATAAGAAACTGAATGATGTATCTCATGCAGTATCCCAAGTTTCCCACCCTCAGGAGATAGATATATTTATCTCATTGCATTTCGGTTTCCTATCTTCATAGTAAATGGAAACAACAGGAGGCATAATCTCCCAATAAAGGTGAATAAATTGGGTATGTAGTTCTCAATTATTCTGGCGTGCTCCTTTCACACAGCCAATATCACTCAGTTTCCACAACTAGGTTTCTCCGGATGAAATTATTTCTACATGTGTTTATGATAAATAATTGTGTACCTTCCCTTAAGTTATTTAGGAGGGCTTCTCTTATGAAGGCTTCTCTTATGAAGGCATTGTCCATAGTTTCCATAATCAGTTTTATTTGGATGAAATTATTTCTGTATTTATGGATGAATAAATATATAATATTTACCAGCTTTTCAAGCAACGGCTTGAGCAAAACTTAATGTTGGGGTAAACCCAAAATTTGTTTTGAAATATTGCACTCCTCAGATCTACAGTACCAAACATGATTTTTTTGATGAAGTACTCTCGTAGACTTTGGTATGAACTTGCATAAAAGTCTAAATGGCCTTAAATATTATTTAGTATGCCAAAGTGCCCCACCCAAAGGTGCATGTCGTTTTTTTATTTTTTCCTTTCCATATGTTTCAATGTCAAAAAAAAAAGAATAAAGGTCAATGCACATTAAGAAAACAAATCGCAATTCAATGATGATGTGGCTGCTTTCTGTAAGAAGTTGTTTCACATTCACACGTCAATATTGCCTCTATGGGATCCATGTGTACAGTCCTTACAATCAAGAATAGTTTGCAATATCATCTTTAGACTCTTTATTGATTGTGTAATGGGGATTTTTCGGACAATAAATGATACATTTGATTGAGTATCCCTAGTGTCCCACCTCCAGGAGATAGATTTATTTATTTCATTCAATTTCGGTTTCCTATCTTCCAAGAGTATGGATACGACAGGAGGCAGAATCTCTCAATCAGGGTGAATAGTTTGGGTATGTACTCCTAAATTATTCTTGGACAAAGGCATGTCACTCAGTTTCCACAATTATTTTTCTCTGGATGGAGTTCGATCTGTATTATTTATGAATAAATAATTAGTGTTTACCAGTTTTTCAAGCAACAGCTCGACAGAAAATGAATCATGGAGTTAACCGAAAGTCGGTTTGAAACTATTGCACTCCTCAGCAAGACCCCACCAAACATGGCATTTTTAGTTGAGTTTGTATTAGACCTTGGGGTGAACATGTAATAGAGGGAAAAATGGCCTTAAATGGTACAGTTAATTTATGACGAAAGAGTGCCCCACACTTGGCTGTATTTTGTTTGTTGACCTTTTCGTTTCCTTGTTTCTATGGGTAATAAAAACATGAATCACCGCCAATAGACATGAAATAAACAGATTGTGATCCAATGAGTATGTGGCTCCTTTCTGTAAGAAATTATACTAGATATGCACTTGTAAATGGTCCTTGGTTAGAGTCTTTGCATTGTAGTAAAGTTTTCAGTATCTTATTTACACCTTTTTATGATCGTGTGGTAGTCAGTGAGTGTATGCAGACAACTGGAGGTATCATATTCCTATTTTTATTGGAGAGAATAGGAGGCATTATAGTTAAGGTGAGTAGTCTGGCTATGTATATCTAAATTATAACTGTTTGCCTTTGGGTGGACTTAGATTTTCACTAATCGCTGACGAAGTAAACAGTGTCTATTAGTTCCGAAAGCGCCGTCTCAACAAAAGTCTAAGTTTTGGCGTGACGAAAATATGATTCTAAAATAGTTCGCTTTCCCTAATTTGTGACAAACTGATGATTTAGATTTTCACTTATCGCTCACGAAGTAAACATTGTCTACCAGTCCTGAAAGCGCCGTCCCAACAAAAGTCTAAGTTTGGGCGTGACGGAAATATGATTTTAAAATAGTTCGTTGTCCCCAATATGCGACAAAATAATGATTTAACTTGAATGATATATTTTATTAAGGACGCCAAAGCGTCCCAATCATGGACATCGTGGCTGTATGACGTTTGTTAACTTTTTTGCTCCTTGTGTTTATGAGGCATAGAAACATGAAAAGATACCAGTGCAAATTAAGTAAACACATTGTTATTCACTGATTATGCGGATACTTTTTCTAAGAAACTATTTCAGATCGTCACTTCCATAATGCCTATTTATGGTCCATCGGTACGTTCTTTACATTGGAGCAGAATTTGAAGTGATCTCTTGTAGATTCTTTGATGACAGAGTAATAATAGCTTATATGCCCAAAATTATGCATTTCACAGAGGATGCCAAATTGTCCGATCCCGTTATATGATACATGTGTTATTTCATTGACTTTCATTTTCCGATGTTGAACTTGTATGGAAACAACGGGAGTCGCCATCCCCCATTCATGGTGAATAGTTCGGACATGTGCTCCAATATATTCCCGGAGAGCCCACTGGATGAAGCATTAACCTTTGCATGCACCTAGTTCTGCATTTATTGTAGACAAAATGGACGGTGTTTTCCAATTTTGAATGCACCGACTCTACCTGACTCTTATGGCTGGCTTGGCCAAAACACGATTTTAAAATAGAGCTATCCTTTCCAAGAGCGTGCCCAACGTAGAGTCAATGCCCTCTGTCATAGAGTGATGCGTTCCGCGTTACTAGAAAATAATACCTCCCCTTTAATTTATAACCTTCAGAAAAAGACGGTTGTAATATACTCTGCGAATAATATACCCTGGATGATTTCAGATGTCGTGGCCTGCTTCTCCAAAAACCAAAAAATGAAACCTGAAATGCTGCATATTTAGGGATTAATCTTTTTTAGAATCGATGTTTAAACAGAGTGCTTTTAAGTTGGTTGAAACTTTTTCCCCTACGTTCTTAAAGATACCGCTCTCAAATGCCTATATTGCATAAGGAGCGTCAAATCGTTTCAAAATCAGGACTAAAATCTGAGAAACACAGGTAAAACCCATCATACACGTCAATTATTGTATAAGTATATCCTAGGCTAGACGCTTTCTTCTGATATAACGCGGTGAATTAATAGGGGCCCAGGATGCTCTACCAACAGTAACCTCTCATAGGTCCATACGTCGTCCTACCCTATCATGACGAACCCTGCACGAGCGGACAATCGAAAGTCTTCGGAATGAAATCAATGGACCGTGGACTTCAGTAACTATCAGACATCGTATGGGCCTGGCGAGCGCCTGCGATCACCCCCATTCCCTCGCGCGCTGTTTGAACCATCACTGCCTCTAAAAACCGTAGACGGAGCTGAAGAACCATCACAAAAGAGGCGCTAACTCTAATAACATGTTACGTTAGAGAATAACTAGAGATTTTGTTCCTAGAGGGATACCTGCTAGATCCTAGTTGGACGAAGGGATTATGGGTCGTTTTCGAATATCTCTGACCCTGGCTGGGATTACTTTCGCAGTTTAACTATGCTGGGGAAAGAAATATTGTTACGAAAGAATTAAGGCGCTTCGTTGACCCAAGATTCTATAGAACTCCTTCACGTCCCCACTCCTGGTCAACAAGGCACCGAAAGGGGAGTTAACTGTCTTAATCAGTCTCGCGTGTAGTTGTGCATCATCTCTATTTGTAATCCTCGTTAAATCACAGCCTATAAATATGACCCATCCCCCCCTCCATTTAGGATATCCTGGAAGCGATCGAGTACTTGTTCTATCTAGCAGAATGGAGAGAAAATCGAGAATTATTCATATTAAATTGGCGTTCGTCGTTGCGGTGTTCTTTAGGGCAATCATGGTTAATGCCGTCATTACGGCGTTGTACGTATTCGGGGATTCCACAATCGATGTAGGAAACAATAACTTCTTGGAATCAAATATCTCGAAGGCAAATTTCCCCCCTTACGGAGTCGACTTTCCCGGCGGCACGCCCACGGGAAGGTTCAGCAATGGCTTCATAGGCATTGACTTTTTTGGTAATCCTGATTCACCATCTTTTTCTTCTTCTCGCTCTTGAAAAGGTTTAACAATGGCTTCATAATCCTAATTCACCATCGTCTGGCTAAGATGTGACTTTATTGTAATCGCAGCACAGAAACTCGGATTCTTGCAAAGCCCTCCAACGTTCATCTCCATAGTCAATGATGTTCAGGCCTACCGCGGCGTGAACTTCGCGTCTGGGGGGTCTGGTATCTTCGATGCCACGGTAAATCGCATTTGAGCTCATCGCAGAGTCGCTTATCTTAAATTCTTGATTATTGATCACTTACATGGTTTTTGGTGGACCGATCAGGGGGCAGGCTCCTCCATCTCCCAGAACCAGCAGGTGAGAAATTTCCAGGAAATCAGATCACGATTGACGACCGGAATCGGCGGTCTTGCAGCTGGGATCTACCTCTCCAGGTCCATCTTCATCTTCAGCACTGGGAACAATGACATTATAAGGTATTATGTGACCTCCGGCGTTCAGGGTCAGACGTTACAGGACCAGTTCATCGTGCAACTGACCAACGAGTTCAAAAACCAGTTACAGGTTTGTGTCTCTGCCCCATTCCCTCTATTCTCTCGTGCATTAAACCAGTTAAAAGGTTTCAATTACTATTTGTCATGGCAGACTCTTTACAATCTCGGAGCGAGGAAGTTCCTCGTGTTTGGGTCCGGCCTCATCGGCTGCATCCCTATACTTCGCGTCACAGTCCCCTCAGGCGGATGTGTGGAATACATCAACAGTCTTTCTCGCCAGTTTAACAGCGCCACACTGATTGCCTTGCAAGAGTTAGCCGCCAATCTTTCCGGCTTTCGATACTCCTTTGTCAACGTCTTTGACTTCGTGTCCCTTGTCTCTTCCGACCCGGTTACATATGGTAAGAATAACCATACCTGGTCATCTATTGTATGAGCATGGAACTGAAAGATTTTTTCCGCTCTTTTCAAGGACTCACCAATATTGTCAGCGGGTGCTGCGGCAATTATACTGGTTGCAAGCCGAACGCTGCCTACTGCTCGAACAGGGATGCGTACTTCTACTGGGACGAGGCTCACCCCACCCAAGCTCTGTTCAAAAAGATAAATGAAGCGGCATTTCAAGGTAGTCAGTATGCCTCTCCGGAGACTATTTATCAACTGGCGTTTGTTTGACGGTAAGGACGACGAGCCCCCTATCGTCTCTGCAGTCAGAGGGGGGAGTAAGAAATAAAAGAGAGCGACAGAGAGATGTTGTGCGCCAAAATGTGTTCCCGCCACTATACAAATAAATGGAAATAAATTTCAACCTATTGCAGAGTCCATTCGACCAGAACGCCTAGTCTGGTGACGAAATCTAGCTGTGGACAGGACAGCTTCCGGAAACAAAGTCCGCTATCTTCTAACTCAACCACTCGGTAGTCTTGTCTAATGTTGATTCCAAAAAGGAATCTATATTCTATTAAGGGGATTACACCATAATAAAGCTTTTCCCACAAAAGGTAAAATGTGCGAAACAAAACGATTAAATTGAACCTCACTAGAAATCAACGAAACTTCTTTTGAAATTTAAAATGATCAGAATGCCAAAGTTGATTTATCAGACATTAGCCTTGGAGGCCAATTAATACACAAAATATAATCTTAAACAAGAAATCGACTATATGAGTTCATTACCGTATAAATAATATAAATTCAGAGGGTTACATATGCAGCGATTATATTATATATATTTCACAGACGACAGATATGAAAATTCAATTTCAGAGTGACGTAGTAAACATAATCAAATCGCTGGTGATATAAGAATTTGCAAAATTCAGAGTCTTGATTCACTACTTCCAGAGCAGGTTAGAAGCTTATATTCCAGATTTGATTTGCTATCAAAGATTTGATTTGCTATCAAAGAACTTCAGAGTTTTTAATTAATGAATCATGTACTTCAAAATTATCAGGACTCGAAAAGAATATCGAGTCCTAAGATCAGACAAGTAGAATAAAAAAGAAAATTTCAGATAGATATAGAGTTTCAAAAGTTTAATGGTATGGCAACGAGCAAAATAGCAAAACGTTTCTAGTGCTCAAATTACTTCAAATGTAAAATTGACAAATTAGATCTTAGAATTAATGCAGACAATCTATGCACAAAGCAAAATTTGCAATAAGAGATTGACTGTGCAAGTTACTTATTGCAGACGAATGTGAGTTGAAGTTTTCATGTATGTAGGGGTCAATTTTGCAAACAAGAAATTGAAATTTATATTGGATCTTCTGATATTGTTGAAATCTCGATATCACTTTACATAAGACTCAATGTCAGTCAAAGGTTTCATTAATCATTTTCAATGAACGTTAGACAAATATTTTTCAGTAAATTTCAATCTTAGATAAGGAGTATTATCACATCTCCTTGTGTTGAAAATTCCCCTGTCACTCAGTCCCTTGTATGAGCTTTTTCAGGCTATTCATGTGTCCAGACTCTACAAGCATCTATGCAATCTCCCGAACATTATTTTTCTCTCGACCAATACCACCCCAAATGGATCTCCTCACTATCTATTCTGACTAGAAGGTAGGATGTTGTAAATGAAATAGAACCTGGGTTGGTGGGGGGGATCATGTTTGAATGGGTATGTCAAAAGTAGTGCCCCTATTTCTAGTCTATGGGGGATGAACTGAAGGAAAGTGGGATTCACATATAGGCCACATAATATCCATCATCGGTCATCTCATACATGCTAAAATATGCTTGCCTTTTGGTTCCGTGAATAAGTCATCACAAGTTGTACACGTCTATGCCCTCTAGGCCTATGCACATCGAATATCATCGTCTCCTACTTGGTTAGTGATGACATCAATCTAGGACAATCTGCTATTTACCCAAGACACTATGCGATAGGAGGCCCCTAAAGAAGAGAGATCAAAGGCAGGTGCCCCAAATTGGCATGCTCATTATTTTAGGGTTTTCAATATTTTTAGATTATTAGAAGGCTTTAGGTAAAGACTCTCTATTATAAGCTTATCATATATTTTTCAAAAAGCTACACCTTGTGTTTTAGACGATACAAAGGAGTGTGTATCAACTCATTCATGGAACATGTCTGTCATCATCGGTTCCCGTGTACGTATAATCCCTTATCCACTTGATGATCATAGGATGACTTTTGGTATTGTTAATAGTCAAACCCTAATCGGTCATTTGAGTTTGTACTAAGGCGTTCAAAAATTATCAGAGAAGTCTTCTATGATATTTTCATGCCTTCGCCAAGGACTTCTCGCATCGTCTTCATTGAGTTGTCTTCCCTTATAACAAGGCCACACGATCCCATCTTGAATACTCAATCATCTTCATAAATTTTTTGGTACACACATACTAAGACGGTTTAGAATCGCATAATTAGGAACTCGTAGGTCATAGTAAAATCATATTCATAAATTAGGAATCAAATCAGATCTCTAGAATGATCTATGGACCTGTAGGGTCACATGAGATCAAAGCATGTTGGTTTTATTTACCATATTCAAGTTCATCTCATCATGATATATTCCGCAATTGGAAGTAAGTAAAAGCATAACCTTTCAAATTCATCTCGGTACTCTTTTGCTGATCTGATCTGTTTGATATATAAGACTCGATTCATTATGTTGTCTAACAATGAATCATTGAATCTCGCATTGATTTGAAACTTGACATCATTCAGTCTTAAAAAAGGTATTTCAAGGCTTGTCCTTCAAGATAAAGCATCACTGATTCAACATTATCTTCAGCTGGTATCGTATGTACTCTGAGATATCTCTCCATACCTCCGATCCACCCATCTACATCATCACCCTTGAATGTAGGTGCCCCTAACTTTTTCTTAGCTAGTGTCATCAACATTTGGCTCTAATCCCCTGCTTTGATGGTATTATGTATTTTGCTCTGGCATCCACTGATTTTGAACTTTTCCCTTGACTAAGGATGTCAAAGCATGCTAAAGTGTTCCGCATCATTTTCTCTAATGTGGCTTGATTCTCTTCCCTGGAATGCTGCTTTCCTCATAGCATTATTTCATCAGTTTGTGTATTTATGCTATAAAATTGTGAAGTTAATTTTAGTGTTATAGCGCTGTAATTTTTTCAAAACAAACAAAATGTATAACATAAAAAACCCACAGGAACTGACCTTCAAAAGTGAATCAGACTCTTACGTTAAGGTAATGTAGAATTTAGGATGATAATAAGAGTAATTAAAGAAACAAGTTACAGATTTAGTAGGAGAAGTGGTAATAGTAATAATGATAAATATAGTGAAAAGGTGAAGATAAGCAGGTAGAAAGTGGTGGATAGGGAAGTGGAGAAACTAGGATTATATATGACAAGGAGAAATACTAAGTAGTGATAGAGTGTAATAGTGAAAGGAAGAGGTGAGATAGTTATAACATAGGATCTTAACAATATAATTTATTAAGATTAATATTTTTATAGATATTTCATTAATTAAATAAATAAGATGATGAATTTTGTCTATAGTGGTATAATGAAGGGATATATTAAGGTAGGTAGTGGAAAAGTTATATAAGATCAATAAGCAAGAGAGAATATTAATATATTATTTCTAGTATAAGATATAGAAATTATTTATTCAATTAATAATAGGTTATGCATAAATTAAGATATATAAATAGTAATGATGGGTTATTTGGTTACATGTAGACTAATGAGATAGACAGATTTATAATACTAGCTTAAGGGAGATTGATAAGAAGCTAGGCGTTGTCTTATTGTGGAAGAATTATGTAGTTAGATAGAGGGGACATATTGTAAATAGTTTAGTCAACTAAGAGACGAGAAGAGAGAGAGAGAGAGAGGAGTTAAGATAAGGTAGGAAGATTATGAAGATTAATTAAGAGGAATTTAGGTATGTAATTTTATGATTTTATGTTTATGGTTATCTATAGATATATTTAAGAGGTAGAGATATTTAATAGGTATTTTGAATTTTTTTATTTGATAAAATAAAAAAAATGCTATAAATCAAGGAAAACTTTGAACGCCTATTGGGTGCTTGATAGAATGCCCAAATAAAGCTGATCTATGACATCTCTGCGAAATCCACTCGATCTGTGATTTAATCAAAACTAATATTAGCTATGTTTTTTTTCTACTATGCATTATCATCAAGATTGAATCACCGGGAGATATCAGATCTGCCTGATTCAGTTGAACACGAGTAGGGGCACCAAATTGCCACCCCCAAGCATCATTATGCGTCCTTGCTCTTCTTCTTCCATGTTGGTGCGGATCTGAGTCTTCCTCTACTCTTCTGGGGAGCCAACCTGGGTGCTTGAGTTTGTTGGATAAGTATCAAACTTCTCATCTCGCTCATCTTGTTGCCAGAAAGGTCTCCCTATGTTAATTTTACTTGTGCAATAAGATAGCATATTTTTCATAAAAAATTTGGCTTATACGCTCAAGAGAGAGCCTCTCTCGACCCTTCTTTTTTGTTGGCTCCCGATTCAACTGCTCCTCCGAGCCACTGGAATAGCATATGGTTCTCCCCATTGCCAGCCTCCGTCAGTCAGTCAATGGGGATGATAATCAGAGGTTACGAAAGATAGGTTTACTCCAGACGGGTGTGATTAAATTGCACATGCAGAGCCATTTGTTATGGTGTACCCTCTTTTCCCCACATCATCATCCCTATCAGTGTGTTACACTCTAGTTCATTGTTCCCATGGTTCAGCCCTCAGCATCAGCGACCTGAGCCAATCAGAAATTTGGGAAGAAAAAAATAAATATGATTTGATATATTGAAAATGATCTCATTGTTCAAACTTCCTTAATATGATCAGACATTCGAGATTATAATTGCTCAATTAAAATGGCCTGATATGACAAAAGCTCAGGCCTGGTCGATTGCAGCACAAAGGGCCACAACCATTTGGTTGTTTGTCGGCCCGTCTCGATGTTGAGTTGAAAGTGAAGTGTTAGACAGTATCTCATATTGATAATCCTAAAAAGTGAAACACGTTAAGAAATTTTAACCAAGGATATCATTTGAATAAATGAAAAACTTCACCTCTTGTGTGCATCCGTGTCCATGCCATCTGTGGGCTCTATGTTGGCCTATGTGGGCTCCTTCTGAGCTCATTTTTGGGCACCATGGGCTCTATCAAACTATTGCCTAGGCACTGGTGCTTGTTGGCTGTGAGTGGGCTTTAGTGCTCCTCCACTCGCATGCCTGGAGTTGGCTTGAGTGTTGACGCTAGTGCTTGGCTTCTCTAAACAACCAATTTTTACCTTTTTCTTTACATTCATCCCTGTCATTTTTAAACTAACAAGAGTACTTGAATCCATATTATAATGTTGAAACAGGATTTTGATGAAAATAATTGAGCTTGTAACATATCTAATTAAAATGTGTTATTTGAGCATGAATAATTAATTAAGTCCTGAATTTTAAATTAAAACTAAAATAAATTTAATATCAGTCAGATGATGAAAAATATGTTGTTGGGATATAAATTGATGGTAGAAACATGTGATGCTTTTAAGATATGTCCCTTCATGTGTTGGCACCAAATTGTTCTTCATTTCTGTAAGTTCTACCTTTTTTGCCTCAAGTATTGCTTCCACTTCCTTCAGCGTCAGGTTTGCTAAGATCGGGCTCTGATACCAATGATATGTTCTTGTATCTTAATTTCTAGGAATTAAACGATGGAAATATGACACTTATAGTATGGGATTCATGCTTCGCAATCTTTCAAGTGGAAGGTCCCCCTCGTATCCACTTTTAAACCTTGAGGTGGCCAAGAACCCCCTCGTACATCTAGGCTGAATGCAGCTCTGCCCCACAAGCTATCATTCGCTCCAAGAAAGTCTAATGTCAAAGATGCCCCCTCTGTGATGTCTTCTACTTTATTTATAGTCTTCTTTATTTCATCTGTAAACTATCGGTCAAGAAAAAGTGGTAATTCTGCTAGGTCAGTGACACATAGACCTATGACCCTTTCTAATCCATTGAACCTCAACGGTTCCTCATCTCATATACTCTTCTCAAAATCATACCACAGTCCTCCCTGTGATTACATCTCTAGCTCAATATATGGATGGTTATTTAGTGTTTATGGTAAATTCTATAAATGCATAAATTTGAATTGCCTAAACAAAATTTATAAAGCCTTAAAAATCAACTTGTCACTATTATATTTAATTAGGAAAATATGAGTGACTGAATAATATTTTATCCATCTTAGCCCACTGATGAAGCAAAATTAGATGTGCTAATATGTCATTGTTGTTAATTTCACTTCTTTCAAATGATATTTATGACTTTTTAATCTTTAACCAAAATGTATAGCTAAGCGCAAGGTCGTGTCCATAGGGACCTGGTTCTTAGAGGTAGAGTTAATGAGTAAGAAGTGCTAGTGAGAGATATTGGGACAGTTATACTAATAGAACAGCTACATTATTCTAATAAATTTTGTTTTAATTCAAAAGATATATAAAATTTAGAAAGATGCATCTAATAAAGGGTAAATAAGACATAAGGAAATAGTTAGAGAGATGAAGAGTTATCCTAAAGGATAGAAAATTAAGGGAAATGCTTGGTAATGGATAGGGAACTGAAGTGTTTGCTAAAATGACTAAAAGAGATAGAGTTGTTAAAAAGTATTAATTTTTATGATGAACGTGATTATATGTGTATTTTTTATTTGATTATGAGCATTACATTATTATGTAAATAAGGGTAATGATTTTAAGGATCCTTGGAAAACTGTGATTTTTATTGGATTAAAAATGTGGAGGAAAATGTGAAAAAATCAATATATAAGTCGATGATTGGAGAGTGTTTAATAGAATGTCTATATGAGAAACAATATCACGCCGTTGAGTTAATCTATGAATTTGTTTCATTGTATGCTTTTGTTTCATCTATGTGTAGCCTTATATGAACATATCTAAGTTACTAGACATCGCTGCCATGGGAGATCGCGGTCAGCTTCGGATCCCTCTTGTGAGGCAGCCTACTCTTCAAAATTTTTCTTTCTCCACTCCTCAAACTCGTTCGCTCATTAGATGAACTTTCCTCTGGAGCGAGGAGCTGTCACCCCCTCATTCTGAAAGGTTCAAGGAAGAAGAAAGAAATAGCATAGGAGGATCTTTCTCCACGTAATATTTAAACTCAACTTTTGATTCGGCAGAAAAGGATCATGTTCTTGACATGTAAACTCTGGTTTTATCGGAAAGAATGCTCCAAGAGCTTCCCTTAGAGAAGATTGACAGTCAAGATTCAAAGTTTTGACTTAAAGAAAGCCCGTTCTGACATGGGCTTTGGGCTCTTTCAGCTCAAAGCCCACAATGTGTCTTCTCTGTGTGATTTGGTCACATGGCAGCCTACAGGTTTGGTTAACACTTTTTATATTTGCCCTAGCCTGGCCCGCATTTTTCTGAATGTTCCAAAATTGTTAATCCCATGTTGAAATACTTAAAAATGATAAAAATTATATAAATTTCAGAATCATACAATATCTGAATAAAAAAACTTCTAACGCTTGCGCACGCAAGGCCTGATACTGTACACCTTTTATGGTTGCACCTACCGTGCGCTACCTATGCATGTATCTGCAGCTCTGGCCTACAGTGCTACGTTAGTGCCTACAGCTGCAGCTGTGCCTGTAGGCCTTAAAATTTTGTTTATTATTGTTTTAATAATCATCCTTTTTTACTTATCATGTTTAGGTTATATTCATTGTCATTATCATGCTAAACTCATGAAAGATTAGAGAATTTATATCATATACGAACTGATGCTTGGAGTGGAATTCTTTCATCACATGTCAAGAAATGTGCATCCTAATTCCATGTTGTGGACAACGTGCAACTAAAATTGAAAAAATTCATGCATGAATTTGAATATGTCACCCACGTGTTTACATCCTATCATAAAAATATTGAGTGCTAACTAGATGATTTTGTCTATTGACACGATGATCAAACATTAGATATCTTCATATACATGAAGATATTCATCCCATGAATGTATAAGTTGAATATTCAAGTCATATATATTTATTAACTTGGCTGAACATGCATAAACTTATGTAAGGAAAATTTTAGTACATGCTTACTTTGCCTAATTCACTTTAAACATTCCTTAAAATGCCTAATAATGCATTTTCACTTTTAAATTTTTATTTTGTTTACTAATCATTAGACCTGGTCTATCACAATTTTGTTTAAAACTTAATTTGTTTCTCAAAAAATTGCATGCATCTGAAATATTAAAATAAAAGTGATTTCTAACCTTCATGCATGTGACATATATCCCATATGCTTATAGTTAATATCATTATTTTTTATGATATTATTTTTGTTAAATTTATTAGTCATTTTGAGTGTCTTTATTGCATGTATATTTTATTTTATGAGGAAAGTTCTCTAGTTACTTTTTCAGGAGAATCTAGAAGATAGAACAGAGATGTCGGATACATTTTGGTTAAGGAAGCTACACCTTTTTAAAGTGATGAAACTTTCGAATTTGGAATTCAAATTTTTATTTAATAATTGGTAAACCATTTGGTTTTATTTTAAATCTGAATAGCCTGATAAGCATTAACTCCTTTGTATTAGAGAGAGTTGTTGATTGGGATAAATAATGGATTTTGGATGCGATGGGTGATGGTGAAAGTAACAGGGAAGAGAATATTTTTAATAATGTCACTCTAGATGCAATTTCATCCGTCTCTTAAAGAAATACTTTATAGGGGATGGTGTACAAATTACAAATCTAACAGATTTTATCTTTGATTAAAATTGGTATAACTTGGAGATCAATTTTCTGGCTTCTAGTTTTCTTGTCTCTTTCATGATGTCATTATAAATATTTTTCAATGTTTCTTTATTCCAGAATTGTAATAGAGCATTTAAAATGAAATTTTTTATTTGGAACATAATGAAATAAAAGATAAAAATCAATTATCATTTCTTGTTCATAAAGTGATCAAAAGGTACTGATATAATATTTGAAATATTTTATTTTCAATCTGTTTGTAAATTTTTGTTTGGGAAACCATAATTTTTTTTCAATATATTTAAATTATTTATTTTAAAATATCTATTAACTGCATATTATGAAAAGGTTAAAAATATTAACGTGGTAATTTTAAAAATATTTTATGATTTTTTTTTAACTCACTATTGTCTTGGTTCTTAATTTTCAATGTGTTTCTCAAGGGTCATGATTCTTTAATATCTCTGAAATTTTTTACTATATTCAATATCAAATATCTTTGTTATTGGTTATCTATAGGTAATTTCTGTCAAAAAGGAATATTGAATGTTCCACAAAAATTTAAGAGCAGATAACATTATTTCTCCCTCTAAAACTTTGTAAAAAATTGAAAATAAAGTATCTATGAAATTTACCACTACATTGAAATTATAAAAATCTGAATTTTGAACTGCAGTAAAAGTATAATATGTATGAAATTTACAACAGCGTTAAAAGTTCTACAACTCACAAGTTTTCTACAACACTGAAAGTACAATCTCTGCGAAATTAAGTACTGAATTGAAGATTAAATATTTATGAATTTTTTATATAACTGAACGTTAGGTCTTTTCTTTCACATTCCTTTTGCTGAGATTATTAAATCTCTCATTATCTTTTTTGACACAAATGAGCTTGAAATTATTTTATGCAACTTTATGCAATAGACAACCTTATTGATGTTATTGAAATATCCTACAGTAGTAAACATTGACTTTCACTCAGAAAGTTAAAAAACTATGGTACATCACACTTCTAGAGACAACATTCTACAAAGTTGATTTCCATATTTATGCTCAATCTTCTACTCAAGTTTGATGTAATCTAGATTTTATGCAGAATTAAAAATCAAAATAATTCTACATATTTTATTCCCCTTTATTTGAATTTTTACAAATCCAATTAATATTATCTTACTGATGTTCTACATAGATAGAAGTATGCTAAGACATTCATTTATGGGCTCAGATTTTTCGAAACACATATGGAACCCCTACTAAAGCTAAACTATCTACGTTGTAAGGTTTTTTTATTATCTATTGAATTGTCTACTGTTTAATAAATAATATAGGAATATTATGCACTGGAAACAAAACAACTTATATTTTGCACATGTATTTAGAGCATCGAGAAGAAAACTAGGATAGCTGGGGAAGAAAGAATAGTACTAAAATTTCAGGTCGAAACACAAAGGCTGAGAAGTTTTATCCAGAATAGACATACAGGACGAGTGGGAAGTAAGATCTTCAGAGATATGTTTGTTGGGTTCTACAGGCATTGACATGGATGAACAATTCAAAACATTTCACAGTGGAAGCCTTGAACGGAATCAAAACGACATCATTAAAACCATGAAACGAATTACCTTTACATGGATCGCATCCGTGATTTCTTGGATCTTGGAGTGAGCCTAGTCAAGATACTCAAATGCGCAGCCTATAGATGTATCCACGCAATCCTCAGCATGTCGTATCTCCCCCTTCTCAATGACGAACCCCGATCTACATCCATCATCATTGTTACGCCATTCTGATCACATCGGGCATGGAGAGGGGTGTAGGGAGAAGGGAGAAGAAGGAGAAAGGCCCCTAAACAATTCTGGCCTGGGTGAATTTCATTCAAGTCATTTCCCTGTTTATACTAAGTGGGTACTTTTCATAAAAACCCCAAAACTTAAGTATATCTTCCGACATCCAAAAGATCATTTGCGTGTGACCCTCTAGGCCCATGTATCAGTCTAGTTAACGACTATAGTGGCCCAATAACCTTTATTAGCCTTCCAAATTAATTAACTATATCATCATATAGATTAATTAATGTCGGATTGATTTAACCCAATCGATAGGTAAAGTCCCCAACATGTGGGGTGCCAAGCTACACCTCGTGTTCTATAAGATACAGAGGAGTGTATATCGACTCACTAATGGAACATGTTCGTCATCAGTTACCGTGTACATATAATCTCTCATCCACTTGATGCTCCTTGAACAACTTTGGGTATAGTCAATTGCCTAACCCTAATCGGTCATCCGAGTTAGTACCGATGCATTCAGAAATCATCGGAGAACTCTTCTCCGATATTTCACTACCTTGGACAAGGACTTCATCGCATCATCTTCCTTGAGCTGTCACCTCTTATGCCAAGGGTGAACAATCCCATCTTGACCACTCAATCGTCTTCGTGAGCTTCTTGATGTACCCAAACTAAGACCGTTTAGAATCCCATGATTAGAGACTCGTTGGCCATAGTCAGAGTACAACCGTCCGTCCACAAGATATCTTTGGTGTCTCAGGTCTAAGGACCACTTACACAACCGTGACATGAATTGACCTGATTGACAGTTTGGTATAATACCATTCAGGGATTCGTAAGGATCAATTTAGTGAACTCTTTCCACTAAAGAGCACCCATTATCTATCCTTAGTGTCTCCACACTAATGGCTACGGGACCGGCCATACTCATCATATGAGTGAAGCTAGATAGTGCTATTCTATCTGGATACTTCGATGTCCTTCTCGCATATCCTTCGAATAGGAATGTTTAGAACACATGCTTAAAGACCAGTGATCGCTGTATTACGATCTCATCGTAATTCACCAAGTCTGATCATGTATTCATGAACTTAATTATAAGCATCACACGTGCACTATAATGAATATGTTGTATTAATTAACATGGAATAAGATGTGGAATGTGTGATTGGCTTGACGACCACATATATTTCCATCACTATTGACATCCTAGAGGAATCAAGGAGCAGCAAGAGGCACTCGAGACATGAAGTCCGCATTCGAGGACAGATGTATCTGTAACATGATTATTATGCTGGTTTTAGCTAAAGATTGTTCTGAATCCTAGTGAAAATTTTTAACTATATAATGAAACCAAGTAGGTTAGTTTTTGAACTATTGTAAATCACTATATCATAGTGGGAAGATCCATGATATTTAATTCAGAAGTATAAAAATGGAATTTATATAAGATAATAGAATCTTTTAACCTAGAAATTAGAGTAAAGTGATTAATATGTTGATACGTTTAATTTAAAAGTGTCTCTAATTACTGTAATTTGTTGATTATCTTGATTTTCTTACATGGAAACTAATACAGGGGCCTAGATTGTCACATGCAAATAGACTATTAGACATTATAAGATAAACCTAATTTTATTGAGGTTTATGAGAATCAATCTCGCTAAGTATAATTAGATAGAAGTTATTAGTTAAATCACCCAAGACAAGATTTCCTCAAGTGCCCATTTTTATTCTCCCTTATCTACTTGGCCCAATCACTTTTCAAAATGATATTGATTGTGCGATGATAGTGTATTAATAACATGACTCATCAAGATGGAGAAGAGGATATTTGATGTGCCAAATATCATGTGGATGCGTCTAAAAGGCAAACACATGACCAGCTCATCAAAAATATATTCAGATGTAGAGATATTATGGTTCACAGGTTAGGGGTGGTTGATAAGCTAAAAAACTAGGGTATTAATTTGTCATCGTTATTTTTTAGATTAATCAATAGAAATATAAGCATATACTCATTTAAGTAAACTCAGCTAGTGATGAGTATGGATCAAATCCACAGTGAATGTTAATTAAGAATTTAGTATTCCTTAAATAGTATTTAGTGCGATGAGATGAAATAAGTATAAAATACAAAAAATCAAGCAACAAGAAAAATGTGAGGAGAGATGGTGAAAGTTATTACTATAATTAAGATGATTAGGATTTTAGAGACATTGGTGAATGTGACAATAAAATCAAGAAACAAAAATCAAATGAGAACGAGGATAAAATCACACATAGGACATTGGTGAATGTGACAATAGTAAGATTTGATTTAGATGAATGAGATGTGATGGTGGGATGTGACAGTGAAATTGATTTAAACTAATGCTGGTGTCAAGAACAAACAATATAAGGTGAGGATACTTACTGTAGATCCTTATGTTCAGCTTGGATGAGGGCAATTTGTGAGTGCAGGTGAGCCCTCTCTTTTAGGTGGTTCCTATTCCCACACAACCAACGCACCAAGAACAAACATAAACTCACTAAATTTCAATCAATCCACATGAGTGGGAACAAGTTTATGGACGAATGTGATAAGGATCCACACATCTATTTATAGATAAGAAACAGGGGATGAAGAAAAATTGTCCATCAAAATATAAGTTCAATCAGTCTTCTTGATCATCAGATATCAAACTTTGAAGTCAGAGACATCCTAACCTTTTGTTTACTGTCTTTTTGTCATCGGCGTTGATGCTTCCTCAATTTCTCTTAGCAGTTGAGATCTCCAATTTTTGTTAATTTAATGATTGGCATGATTGCCACATCTCCTACAATCGTGTGCTCTAAGAGTGCCACATGTACCTGCATAGAAGAAAAAGAGAAAAAAAAATTATTTAAATATCATTATTTAATCATTGTGACATGATGGGGCGTCCCCATGCACCACATCACAATATTACTTTTTTTATCCTTTTTCTAGATAATATCACTCTGTTGTTTGTCATTCATGTGAGAAAAAGGGGAATAGTCACCAATGATTATCTGATGTGGTGTGCATCTCCGTGTGACAGGTTAGCATTGTCTCTTTTCATAATCAATTGCAGTGGTACACATGCACGCCATGCATAGCGTCGCAGCTTTTGACTTCTCTCTCTGTTTTTTTATTATTTTCTTCTTGATCTATGAATCGCACTTGTTGCGATTTAAATCCCTCTTTTGTTCTAGTAGTCCACATCTCCCCTACTAATAAAAAATCAGAAATTGTTTGTTAATCATTGGGGCATTATGGCATCATGATTTGCAATGACATAATTGCACCTTTTCACAATGATTCTCACACCTAATCATTGTAAATGTTTTTTATTGGTTGCCATTCGATCGAATCGAATGGTGACATGTGGGGGAGAATTTTTTTAGGCAAAAATACATTAATAAATAATTATGAAATAAATTTACGTCAGAGAAATAAAATAAATATATATTGAACTTAGAAAATTCATAAATCCAGGAATCACAATATCACTCTAAAATTAGATGTTATCATTTAGAACTCGATAACACACATTTATAATTATTTTGATGCCGGACGACAGCGGTGTCATCATCCGAACGGGTATCGAGATGATGCTTTGATACAATTTGGTGCCGGATGTCATCTGGGACGTCGTTCAGTCGGTACCAAGGACGATGGCTCGGTACCTAGATAGTGGTGTCAGACATTGACGATGACGTCGTCCGACGGATAATAACCCTAATTGGGTAATATGTAACTACGACAAAATGCGAGTGATGCGTACTACATGTCGTACGTGCAGGCTCCGACTCGAGGGAGGCGCCAAGCTCTGAGCTAGGACAGGGTCGCCGGGTGTCGGCGACGGTGGCCTCTCGAACCTCGTCAAAGGGACGAAGATGTCTACGGCTGAACGGACTCAATCCGTAGGGCTCGCACTTATTGGACGGACTCGTCCGTACCGATAAGACGCTCAATTGTGTTGTAGCTTCTCTCAATTACCTCTCTCATCTACCTAGCCCGTGCGCGGTGGAGTCAAGACGAAAGTATACTACAGAAGGTACAATAACAAGCGGCGAAGAGATGACGTACCTCGTCGGCTTGCAGCTTGCTCTATAGGGTCTTCGTCGATGGTGGCAGTTGTAGCGGGTGTGGCGGTGGGGCGCCGAAAGCATCAGCTGCTCAACTAGCGAATCGGCGTAGGAGGGGTAGGGGGAGCCGAGTTGTGGAGGCAAGGGCAGCAGCGGTCGCGGCTCAAACCAACCGCTGATTGGTCAGCGCGATTCTAATTGTCGCACAATAGGACAATAATTGGGCCGGCGGCGGCGAGCGGAGCGATACAGGGGCAATTTGCCTACTCGGCGGGATGCTCGGCCAGCAGCGGGATGGCTGTCGGAGATGTGGGAGGCCGATTGAATCGGTGACGGTTTGAATCGGGCAGCTGTCATGGGGATGCATAGAGTGAGGTGGAAGACGTATGATTGATGGAGGATCATATTCCAGCCAAGATCAACGCCGGGAGGTTGGGTCGTAGGCCCCCACGAGCCTCTTCCTCGCCCACCTGGGAGGGGCAACAGTCGCCTAATTGTGCAGCGTAGGCGCGGCCCCAATGCGTCAACGAGGAAATTTGGTGGGGATCACCCAGCGAACTTCTCGGGTAGATCTTTGCAACCTGCGTTGTTTCAAGCAGTTGCCCAATTCACGAACGACCTTGGATCGGAAGATTATCGGTCGGTCAAGACACAGGAGCATGACCGATCACCGCACAATTCTGCGTCCACGAGCGCTCAGCCAAGTCGGTCTCAGTCCACCTGGTCGTAGATCACGTCTGCCGTGGTACCGGTCGAGGCGGCCGTCACCCAGCCCGATTGCAACCATATCGCATAGGTGCTATTGCGAGCGGTGAAAGGAGGTCGGCAGTACCCCTTTCCATTGCACCCGAAAATAGCCCCGCCGAACACACACACCTGCGACTAGGGATGGAATGAACGACCCGCAAGCAGGCCAGGCCCCTAGTCCTACCCCCTCGTCTCCTCTTCTCCTTCTCCCCCTCTCTTCTTTCTCTGAACGAGAGGGCCAGGCTTTGCCCAACTGATATCCGTCCGATATCCGGTATCTGACAACCGATATCCGATATCCGTGAAAAAATGGGACGGGGCTGGATATCGGATATTAAATGTGAAGACTTAACTCTTAATAGGTTCTCTCCTAACTCTCTGGCCCACGATGAATCTACCTTTCGCTGAATAATTATCAATTAATTATATTTTTAACTATACTTTTGATGTGGATATCGAAAACCGATATCTCAGTCCCCTTGAGACAGAGACGGATGCCGATATCGGGACGGATACCGGCATCGGATATCGGCACTGTAGCAACCGATATCCGATACCGATATCCGGTATCCGGATATCCGGCAACCGATACCGGCATTGGGACGGGCAAAGCTTAGAGAGGGGTGAGACCAAGAAAACTAAACACAAAACTCTTCTTCGATCTCTCCTGGTCTGAGTTCCTCCTAGGGCACCCCCTCTTCCTTTATAAGGGGAGATTAAATGGGCCCTAGGAGGACCCATAAAGGGGAGGGAAATATGGGTCCATTAAGGGGGCCCTTATATAATGGGCCCCCATTACAAAAGTAAAGGGGAAAAAACATAGAAGGGGAACAAGGGAGGGGAGTCCAAAATGACCAAGGACGTTGAAGACATACGGACAGACGACGTCGAAGACATATGGACAGACGACGTCGAAGACATACGGACCTGACGTCGAAGACATACGGACAGACGACGAATGCTTCGGGATGGGACGAAAGTGACTCGACAAGTGTGAAAAAACACGAGATGTAACTAACAAAGAAGACAATAAATCGAAACACAATAGACAAGCATAAATTCACCCGGCCATTGAGGACGATGGCGTGTGGCGCAGATGACGTCTTCGACGCATCAAGATGGCGTGCACCATCATATTTTAATGCAAAAAAATATGTAAAGTACACTGAAATAACCCAATAATGTATGTGTTATCAGTGGTCCAATCATCAATGTTTCAATTTTTTTCTAAGGTCTGTTATAATTATATTTTCCTAAGGTCCAATCATTAATTTTTTTCAATTTTTTTCTACTTCATGCTTCATAGTACAAATCATCCGTAGATGCATGATCATGGAATCACAATCCAATACAAACTTGTGCGTATGATCTGGTGTTCAGGATAATTTTATTAGTGCTTTGATTAGTAAAAAAAATCTTGGAGGAAGATACACAATATAAAATATTCATTTTAAGTATAAAATATAAATAAAGTTTATCAAAAATAGGGAAAAAATCGTGCCATCCCACATGAAATATTTTTATTGCTCTTTTTAGAGGTTCAATGGACATTAATATTTGGACATTGAAATACAAATAATTATTTTTTTCAATAAATTATTTTTATTTTCAAATAAGAATTTAGTTAGAGATGTTTCAGAAAACATATAATGATATTACATTAAATCTCAATGAAAGGATCAGGAAAGTCTCTACAAAAGCACTTAAAATTATTTTAACTGTATTCAATAGGAAATTCCTCTGTTGTTATCCATAATGGTACCGTTTAAATAATGGAGTTGAGATTTCTCAAAGAAATCCATACCTCCAACGTTTAATCATTTTTACTCTATTCATTTACAAAGTTCTCTAGAAAACGGTTTCCTTTGTAACTATTCAGATGATTCTTAAGATCATCTTCTGTGTTCAGGGAAACACCATTTTGGACCACTCCAAGTAGTATAAGAATAATTCAAATATATGTCAGTTTATGCATCAAAAACTTCGATCTCATACTTTCTTATTTTGTACTCATAGTCTCATGAATTCATCTCTCTGAACAATAAAGTTCTCTTCTTCCACAAAACAGTCTCCTGATACTCCATATTTACCTATCGTCCAGATTATTTTTTCATATAATGTAAAGATCAATGATCCATTCATAGATGATATTTTATCATGAAAATAATTTGACAATGAAGAGCTTCTGAGTAAAATAGAATGTTGATAATTTCTTCATTTGGCTCTTTTTCTATTGGTTCCTTATGTACTTTTCATCATTTTCTCTCTCATGTGTTCCTATTTTATCCTTACATTTATCCAACGAGATCCTTAAATTCATTTCCAAGTATTTTCCACAACATGGTACCAATGTGTTTGTGATTTTTTTAACAAGATGATGATACATGATTAAAGTATTAAAAAATGTTGAGTTGACCTAGGTTTTATTCTTTGTTCTTTCTATTTGTGGCCTTGTTTTCATTATGGGTCTAGTTATGATTCACTCCCCCTCTATGCATCCTTTCCGCTTTGAGGGAATTAGATATGGCCAGCAAGCCTAGAGAAATGTATAAATAAGTAGTGCTCTTGGAGTGGACTGACAGCATGTTTAGATGGAATAAACCATGATTTTGGAAATTTTAGGTTCCATTTCCAAATGGCAGCACTATGACCCAAAAGGTGGAATGATGAGTTAATTGTGCAGTCCCCTGCTACATCATTACCTTCTCATCATCCAATCTTGCTTAGGTGTACTCCTCTCTCACATGCTGGAATTTTAGTCTTAGGTTGGGGATGGTCATTTCTCCAAGTCCTAGGCATAGAACTTTCTTCCATAGACCAACCTAAAAAGAGTTTCATTTGAAAAAACCTTATCTACATCTTACTCACCCTTCCACACATTTTTTTCTTCTATCCCTACCGCTTCCCCAATATGCCTGGAGATACTAAGATCTAAACTCCAACTTACTCTAAAAATATATAATGTGCCACTACTATCGGCATTAAATCAAAGTACACAACCTTAAATTCTACTATCTTTTTTCCTTGTTTATTTAGAAACTATTAATCATAGGAATTTACATTTCTGATGGAAGTAACATGTTGGAATCATTCGGATTTGGACATACAAGTTAAATCCTTTATACCCATTTCCATATCACTTATTCATTTATTCATTGAAGAACAGGAACATTACTAGGGAAAGAATCCAAACCTCCAAAGTATTCTTCATAGGACTTTACATTTCTGATGGAAGTAACATGTTAGGATCATTCGGATTAGGGCCTACAATTTAAATCCTTTATACCCATTTCCATATCACTTATTCATTTATTGATTGAAGAACAGGAACATAACTAGGGAAAGAGTCCAAACCCCAAAGTAGCCCTAAAGAGGCCCAATAAAAAAAAACCCCAAATCCCTAACCATCATCGTCTCTGCTGATGTATAAACAAAACCCTAGCAAGACCCGATTCAAAAACTCGGTGGTGATTGGTGAAGAAGGCCATGCCGTAGATCAATCCATGGAATCCTCTCCGCCGCCGCCGGCGAAGAAGCCGAAGATGTCCTCCGCCAGCGGCTCCGACGAAGACCCCGAGAGCGCCGCCGCCGCCGCCCCCCGCCGGCGGCCGAAGCGGCGGAAGGTCGCCATCTTCATCGCCTACTGCGGCGCGGGCTACCAGGGAATGCAGAAGAACCCCGGCGCGAAGACCATCGAAGGCGACCTCGAGGAGGCGCTCTTCCTAGCCGGGGCCGTGCCCGAGCCGGACCGCGGCAACCCGCGCCGCTACGACTGGGCCCGCGCGGCGCGCACCGACAAGGGCGTGAGCGCGGCCGGCCAGGTCGTCTCGGGTCGGTTCTACATCGACCCGCCGGGCCTGATCGACCGGCTCAACGCCCACCTCGCCGCCCCAATCCGCGCCTTCGGCTTCGCCCGCGTCACCTCCTCCTTCAACGCGAAGAAGTTCTGCGACCGCCGCCGCTACATCTACCTCCTCCCCGTCTTCGCCCTCGACCGGACCGCCCACCCCGACCGAGAAGCCGTCCTCGCCAGCCTCGGATCCGATAACGAGCTCGCCAAGTGCTCCGAATGCTCTCTCCGCGGCCGCAAACTCCCGGGGCTCCCTCTTCAGGACCCGCCATCCGACCCGAGATCCGATAAGGCCTTCCAATTTGGAGACGAGGAGAGGAGCCGGTTCAATCGGATCCTCGGCGGGTACGTTGGCACCCACAACTTCCACAACTTCACCACCAGGACCAAGGCGGAGGACCCGGCGGCGCGCCGCTTCATCGTGTCCTTCGCCGCCGGCCCGGTGGTGCGCATCAAAGACACGGAGTTTATACGGTGCGAGGTGGTGGGGCAGAGCTTCATGCTGCATCAGATAAGGAAGATGATCGGGCTGGCCGTGGCCGTGATGAGGAACTTGGCCGCCGAGTCTGTCATGCAGACGGCTCTTCGAAAGTAAGATTAATTGCTTTAGTTTTTGTTGGATTCAAGCGCTTACCAACTGTGCTAAAAGTTTAAGCAGAGGGCTGTACTTCAACTATAGTTCCGGATCAGACGACCCAGAAATATAGTTGAATTTTCGTCCGACTGTAACAAAATCTTCACGGACGATTTTTTGTCAGGTTCCCTCCTCCGGACGAAAAAAAACCTATTTTATATTTTTATTATATTAATATAGATTTTTCTAAGTTTTTTAGGGAATTATAGAGGAGAGAGAATGCAAAGGGCCATATGTACAATTATTTCTTAGCGGCATCCGTTTGCAGCCACGTAAAAAAACAGGGACTTTAATGCAAATTGTCATTGTGAGGCCACGTGGCTACATCTCAACCGTCAGATGTGAATCTGGCGGTTTTCCGTCCGTCCAACGTCTAAGATTTCCGGACGGATGATTTTTTTTGTCCCATGGGATAAAAACCGTCACATCCGGCAGTGCCCGAGAAAAATTTTCGTCCCGAAATTTGTCTGTATCTTTGGACGGGACGATTTTGTCGTCCATGCACTATAACTTCAACACTGCCCCACAACACCTGCCTCCCTTTAAGCAGACTGTCGTACTTCAACATTCCCCCACCACAACACCTGCCATCCTTTAAGCAGAATATTGTACTTCAACACTCCCCCACCACAACACCTGCCTCCCTTTTAAGCAGAATGTTGAACTTCAACGCTGCCCAACAACACCTGTCGCCCACCTATTTATAGGCTAAGCATGCTGTGAGTTGTTTCTGGGATTTGCACTTACTACTGATCGGACATGGTCGTTCTGTTCTGTTCGTTTTAAACGAACAAAAAATTCGCACAAAAGAACCGCACAGGGCCTTGTTCTTTGTTCTGTTCTTTTTTTTTCAAAAACGAACAAAATTCGCACAAACGCGAACAAAAGAACCGCACACGGGCCTGTGCGATGATCTGTTCGAATTTGTTTTTGTTTTGTTTGAAAAATCGAACAGAACAAACAATTTGCACAAATTCGCAAAAAAAGAACACAATGACCATGTCTACTACTGATACCCAAGAATGAGAGAAATTTGGCCTGCTTAAAAATGAATAGTAGCACTCTTGCATTCAGCTATAGCTTTTAGCACAGTTGGTAAGCCCTTGAATCCAGTGCAGATTTTCTTTTCTTTGGGTTTCTAAACTGAAGTTTTCCAGTGCAGATTTTCTTTTCTCTGGGTTTCTAAACGGGAATTTTTTTGGGGCAGAGACGTAAACATTAACGTGCCAACGGCGCCTGAAGTGGGGTTGTACTTGGATGAGTGCTTTTTCACGTCATATAACCAGAAGTGGAAGGACTCGCATGAAGCTGTGGCCATGGAGGGGTACGTGGAGCAAGCGGAGGCCTTCAAGGAGCAATTCATCTTCCCCCACATCGCCGACATGGAGGAGAAGGAAGGCGCGGTGGCGCTGTGGCTGCACTCCCTCAACCTCCGCAATTACCCTGACTTGGGTTGAAGAAGATTTAAGTACCTTATTTGTCTTCAGATTGATTAAGATCATGGCGAGGGAGAAGATTTTTCGGCTGTAAAGCCTGATGCTTCTGCCAGGTCGGAGAGCTCTTGTTCTCCGCTGAACGTCTGAAAACAAAAGTATAAGGAATTAGTGGAAGGAATGGTGATTAGTACTTCAATTAAGTTGATTCAAAGGTGTTTTGTACCTGCCCCCTTATAACCCAAGTGGGGAAACCTTGGACGCCGGCTTCTGAACAGGCCTTGAGTACGTTCTTCCCTTTGCCAGCGCCCTCGGGGAAGCACTCCACGTAGTCCACAATCTCCATTGCTTCACGCCCAAACATCTTCCGAGGGCCAAATTTTGAAAATTTGAAAGTTGAAAATTTTAGAATTATTGATTGTTAGGGGGGAATTTGCTGGATTTACCTGTTTTTGCTCTAAGCAGTGAGAACACCAGAAGGCACCGTACATTTTTGCTCCGATGGCACGCAGGTGATTCGCCAGAGAAATAGCAAAAGGTGTGGATTCCGTCGTAATCTCTATCTCAAACCGTTCGAGTTCAAGCTCGCTTGATCTACACAAAAAAATATGAAAAAAGAACAGAAATCCTTTAACGTAGTGCCTTAAAATGAACATATCTCTAAAAACAAACTGCTCCCCATTTCAACAAATTAAAAACCATATCATATGAGATTTTTTTATTTTTTTTATTTTTTTTTAACTATAACAAGGGATGAACACCCGACGAATAGGTGAACATCTCATTGACTCGAAAGAATCCAAAAAATTCGAAGAAATAAACTTGTAGAACATACGCTGGGAGTTCTGCCGTGCTGTATGAACTGCTTAACGCAGCCACCACAAGTCCAACAATCACTAGTTGCACGCCTCCTACCCTTTTGATCTCTCGTAGCCCAAAATCCTGTGTCAGACTAAAGTTAGTATCTATTCCCCCTTAAAGAGCGCCAACCGAATAGAAATTAATAGAGATAATGTACCTTCATTGTGATGAAAAACAAGGTGAAAGATAGAGCGGCTGAGAAAAGACAGTAGGGGCAGGAGGTGCCGGCAAATTTAGTGTTGAGAAGATAAAGAAAATAAGAACTCGCAGTTGCCATCGTAGTAGTGGAGAAAAGAAGAGCCGACTGAGCATCTGTTTGTCCGAGCCCCAGAACAGCCTTCTTTCTTGAAAGCTGAAATCCGAGAAATGCAACAAGTCCGTATGCAAACGCGCCGTACAGCGGGAGAGGAACGCCTGCGGAAATTAGGCACCAACAAACAACGCCTTCACTGAAACGATGAAAGAATAAACGTTTTTTTGAACAATTATAGAATTTAGAAATCGGAAATCAAGCATGAGAGGGTCTAAAAAACAGTCCGATATCATGTTAGCAGAAATATGATTCTCAGAAAGACTGTTGGAATCAAGCAAGTTTTTTGTAGAACACATGGTCCACACGCTGGTGAAGAATATTTGATGTTTTCCAGTTGCTTAATTTGTCTGCGCTTCGTGTACAAACAGCAGATAAGCTCAATTTTCTGGATTCAGAAATACATAGAACTTCGAACTATTCTAATGTCATTTCAGATACTTCTAAGAACGAAAGGAAAAATTGTAATCATAATTTGGCTTGAAGTCTCTAGGAGCCACCGAAAGCATGCACCAATGAACCAATGATTTTAAAGATAATTATAAAAGGGAACCATGTCTGACCACCATTAAACCCAGGATTTGAAATACGCGCAATAGCACAAAGAGCATGAAGCGAGAGCAGATGGAATTCTAACGAAGTAAAGATTAGGATGAAACGTTATAAACACAATAAATACGCCAATAAGAAACGAGGTGGGTGATCAATTCCAATCCATTCCAAATTCGGGCAAAATGAATAGCAAAAAGATGGAGTTGTAGAGCCTACAAGAATTCTCAAAATTTAAACCACTCTATAAATTTCAAATTACACGACCATATCCGTCTCATGCGCAGTCCACTCCCGCCTGTTTCCCCTTTTTCCCGAGTAAAAAAAAAAGACATAGAACCGCAGAGCAATTTACGAATTTAAGAGCCTTACCAAAGACAAGCGCATAATCACTGTTCAGAACATCGCCGCAACCGCCGCCGCCGATGGGGCAGACGACTTCCGAATCGGTCAACTTCAAGAAAGTAAGATAACACGTCTCGGCGAATCCGACGGCTCCCAGGCCGGCGCACCAATTGAAGGCCGAAATCTCGCCGTCCGAGGGGCTCTCGCCGGTGTCCAGCTGAGGAGGAAGAGGAGGAGGAGATGGTGATGGAGGCGGAGGAGGAGAAGACGACGCCGAACATCGCCAGAACTTGGACGAAGACAATCTCCGCCTTGTCGAGTAGCTCTTGAACTGAGCAGAATCGGTGAGGGAGATCAAACGAGGAGGAGCGAACGAGGTCGAAGAACTCGTCGATGGCAAGAGCGCAGAGATTGATGTCCTCATCTTGCCACCATCGCCAAACTTCAGCATCCCCCTTGAATCTCCCCGACGATCTTTCTTCCACACGACTTGCCGTTTCCTCGCAAAGGAAACTACGCATTTAATATTTCCTTAATGCGCCATTTCTCTTTATTGGGCCGTATTTATGGCCTTTTCTTGGCCAAGACTTGGGGAACGTTTAATCGGCCTAGATATTTCAATATGTAAATATATAAGTATGAAAATAGAAAAATTCAGATATAAATATAAATGTATGAAAATATGCCGAGATACATTTTGTCATTGATTATTTAGCTAGTACAGTTGTTTGTGTCAACTTTTTTTATTAATATTTATTACCTAAATTTTGACCTTGATTTTTAAATTTTTGAAATGATTTGTTTCAGATACATGTGACTGAACTTATAGGTTTTACCAAACCGAAACAGATATTTGACCAAACCGATACCGAACCGAAGTTTAGGTATAGTTATAGGTTTTGCCAAAAACCGATACAGAGACCAAAACCGTCCGATGGGAAATGTGACACATTTCCCTCTCTCACTCTCTCTCCCTTTCTATTTCTCTCTCTTTCCCTTGATTTTCATTTTCCCCTCTCTCTCTCTCACGTTCTCTTTTTTCTCTCTCCTCGCTCAACCACTTTCTTTGACTCTTCTCCATCACATATTCTCTCTCTTTCTATTCGCTCTTTCATCCTCTTAACCCCGCCCATTATTACTGAATATTCTAACTGTCTTCCCTCACTAACTCTCTTTCTTTCTCTTCTCTATTACTTCTAGATTTGGCTTTTCTCACAACCCCTCTCCCTTACCTTTCTCCCACAATTTTCTTCCACCTAAACCACCAATCCCACTTCTCTCTACAACTTTCTCTTAAATCATCCACGGTTTTATTTGCTTTGTAACTGCATACTTTCTCTTGAATTGTCCATAGTTTTATTTTCTTTGTAACTGCATATTTTCTATGAGTCTGCCTGTCATAACACTTTTTCTTGAGATTACTATGAAGTTTTTTCTTGAGAACACTTTTTTAGAGAAGAGTGGTTCTCTGATGATAATGACAACAGGGCGACTGTTATGACATCTCATCTTCAATATCTATCAATTCCTCTTGGGTTTCTCTCCCCCTTTTTGCCATACCTTACATTCCTCCATCATCTTCTTAATATCTAATCCTTGACCTCATTGACCACGCACCTTCGTCTCACTTCCATAATATCCATCTCACCTCTTTTCTTCTCCCCTCTTCATATCTTCATCCCTTCTCAGGCCTTATACCATCCACCTTTTGAGTTCATTTTAACCACTTAACCTCCACCCTTCTCGTGCTAAACATGAACATCTTCTCTGGCCAACCGATTCTTTCACTCCCATTATATCCATTCATACCTGTTCATGGAGTTGCAGATGAATGTCAATCAAGGCCATTCTACATCAGAACAACCAAGTTATTGGCTCCCTTCTCCAAGGTACCTTGTGACGCCTTACTTTGAGATAATTGATGGTTCATGATAATTGTTGATTTATTTTGAGTGGTTGTTGACCTTAAGAATTTTTTGAATTTGATTGGGTATTTTGAATTTTTTGTTTTCCTTAAGTTATATCATAGTTATGTTGGGTTTGGTGCCTTGGTTCGGCAATGGAAAAAATGTTCCATGCATGCGAAAGCGTGTCAATCAATTCACAATCGATCTTTAAAACAAAACATTGAAAGTACCTCTTGGGGAGCTTGTTCCACCCTTGACTTGTGTTGCTCCGAGATCTTTCTGCAGTCGTTCCCATGTCCGGCCTCTAGAAGTATCCACACGATCACTTGGCGCTTGGATCTCCACCTCTTCTTGTTCAACTCTCCTTGGAGACTTTCTCCTTGGTTGATGTAGAGAATGAAGAAATGAGGGGGCTCTCAAATCAGACTTGCATGGATGCTTAAAATCAGACCCCTTTCCCTCTTTATATTTTATGCTAAAAAACCCTACAAATTAGAATAAATCCACCAATGCCCTTATGATCTCGTGCGTGTGACCCTCTAGGCCCATGTATCGTTCTAGTTAATAACTTTAATGGCCCAATAACATTTATTGACCAACCTTATTAATTAATTGTATCAACATATAGATTAATTAAATAAGGATCGATTTAACCCAATCGATAGGTTAAGTTTCCAGCCTGCGGGGTGGCAAGCTACACCTTGTGCTCTAGAAGATACCGAGTAGTCTCGAGCTCTCTCATGGAACCTTTACTATCATCGATTACCGTATATGTATAATCCATCATCCGCGCGAGACTCTCGAACGACTTAGGGTATGGTTTATCGTCAACCCTAATCCATCATTCAAGTAGTACTGATGCATAAAGGGGATTATTGGAGAACACCTTCTCCAATATCCTCACTACCCTGGCCTGGGATTTTTTTGTATTGTCTTCCTTGAGTCAATATCCTTTTTATACCAAGGGCAGATGATCCCTTCTTGACCACTCAATCATCTCCGTAAGCTTCTTACTACACCCGATCTATAACTTATTTGAATCCCATGATTAGAGGCTCGTAAGCCATAGTTAAAATGTAGTAGTCCACTCACGTGATGTCCTTGGTGTCTCAGGTCAGTGGATCACTTATACAATCGTGACTTGATTCAACCTGATTGACGTTTAGGTATAATACCATTCAGGGATTTGTACGAATCAATTCAGTGAACTCTTTCTCCAAAGAGCACCCACTATTTGTCCTTAGTGTCACCACACTAATAGCCAAAGGATCAACTATACTTATCGTATAAGTAGGATCAACTAGTGATATTCTATCCAGATAATTCAATGTCTGTCTCGACTATCCATTAAATAGGAATATTTAGAATAGATGTTTAAAGACTAATGATCACTGTATTATGATCTCATCATAATTCACTAAGTTGTTGTGCGTATTCATGAACTTCATTATAAACATCACACGGAATAAAAATGAAAGCAAATATTTTATTCAATGAACTTAAATAAACATGGTAATGTGATTGGCTTGACGCCCACATAATATCCATCAAGTTATTCCCTTCTTTGTACTTGTTAAATCCCTACTTCATAGATTTAGTCCCTTTCTACATGGTAAAACCCATTCAGATCACCCTCAAGGAATATTTTGTTAATATCATTTGGTATTAATTTAAAAATTGCAGGAAATAAGTTATCTTGTCCCACGTCACTATCATTCCCTATTACGGACTTGGGAGTTTGTTAACATAACGGCAAACATTACGGATTGCATAGATGACAAAGATGTGCCACATAATGTTCGCCCGTCCAAATATCAGTATTGGATTATGGTATTGGGACAGATGACGTATCGAACCTCGAAAAGGGAATTTCTGGTATCCGTCTTTTCTGATATCCGGATATCAGATATTGATATCGGTTACTACAGTAATGAGATACGGATATCGATATCCGTCTCGATGTCATCATCTGCCACCGTCCTAGGTGGCAGATGACAACATCAGCTATCGATGTTGGATTTTGATATCCAACATGTGTAACCTAATTACCTTATTTTTGGTTTGAAAATTTTGGCGCATTGGCGGCCAGCGGACAGTGCTGCATTGACGGACAGCGAACGGTGCTGCATCGACGGATGACATATGGGGAACGATGGCACGGCGGCGACGGCGGCATCGGCAAACAATGGTGAGTTCTCCTCTTCCTCCTTCATCCTCTTCGTGTTCATGTTCTCCCCGTTCTTCACCATATTCTCTTTTCTTTTTCTTCTTCCGCTAATTCACATCTTCTTCTTCTTCCACTAATTCTCATCTTTTTCTTCTTGTGCTAATTCACATCTTCTTCTTCTGCTAATTCTCATCTTCTTCTTCTTCCCCAATTTCTCATCCTCTTCTTCTCCTTCTAATTCTCATCTTTTTCTTCTTCCGCTAATTCACATCTTGTTCTTCTTCCGATAATTCTCATCATCATCTTCTTCTTCTTCTGCTAATTCACATGTTCTTCTTCTTCCCCAATTTCTCATCTTCTTCTTCTTCCCCAATTTCTCATCTTGTTCTTCTCCCGCCAATTCTTATCTTCTTCTTCGTCTGCTAATTCTCATCATCTTCTTATTATTATTATTCTTTGTTCTAATTCATATGGGTTCAGTTCTTTGTAAGTCAAATGTTGAAATTTCCATCATGATTGAAATTTCTGCAATTTTTTCTCTTGTATCCATGCATAACATTTATCTGCATTTTGAAGAAGTAGGTGAGTAATAGAACTAAAATTATTTAATCTTGTCGAGTTTCAAAGTTTTAGGAATGAATCTTAATTTGACGTGTTGCTGTTTCTTTCCCATGGTAGGCATTGATAACACCCTAAATTTGGTATTTAATTCAAGTCATTAGCCCAATTTTATGCATTTAAAGGTAATGAAATATAGATGTTATCATATATATACATGTAGTTAATGTTTCCAGGTAATTTCTGATTTCTCCCTAAATTTCTATTAATTTTATGAATTTTCTGAAATTTATTTAAGATTGAAATAACTCTGTTTAAATAAAAATGGCAAGTTTAAAACTTAATTTTAATGTTCATTAATGTGGGTACAAATTACTGAGTTTTCTAGAATTTTCTGAAATTTTATTGGAATTTTTGGGAATTTATTCGAGGAAGAAATGAATTTTTAACTAGGAAAAAGAAATATTTATATGGAAAATATGAGTTTTTAAATAATTTCTAAAGTTAAAGGGGGTTTTCTTAAATTTTCATTGCAATTATGCCCTTATAACAGCTCTCGGCCATGGTTGTAAGCAAGAAAAATACTTACAAGGTTTTATTGCAATTATCAGGATTTTTAATGGTTTTTATGAGAAAATGGAGGAGAGAGAAAGCGAAAAAATATATGCATAATTATTTTTAGGGCGGCGTCGGTTTGCGTGTGCATATCTAATCTTGGACTTTTTTGTAAAAGTCTAGGACATTCTCTCTCCAGGAGGTAAGTTCAACTCCCCTGCTGTGCATACAAATCGCATGCACGGGAAGCGACGTGATGCTCTATGAATGGGTAAAACTTTGAAGGCACTGGTAAATGCAAATTGCTCCGTATTTGATCTATTTTTTATTGTTTTTTCTATATTTTGATTTCAGGACAGCGGGTACGTGGCATTACGAGAATGAATGCGATATTTTAAATTTTAAATGTGTCATCCAATCATGGGACGACACAACATAGCGTGTAGAAAATAAATTCAATTAAATAACTGAAAATTGATGCAACGTCTTAGATTGGTCAATTTTCATTTATTAATATGATCCTGAAGTCCGATTGAGATGATTTGTTTATGGATTTGCTCTTCTCAACCTCCTCTTTTTAGCTGTATGGTTGGATCATTCAGATAAAGCCTACATTGATGGACAAAATTAATTACTAAATGAGGGTTAACTGGTAATTTTTACCATGTAACCTAAGTATAAAAGCTAAATTTTGAGAGGAGGAGGTCATCTGAAGGTGGCTCTATCACAGATGCAAGACAGAGAGGAGCTTCAGCCTTGGTCAACCCTAGTTGGTATTTTTTGCTTCATTGTATTTGATTTTTAGTGTAATTTGGAATATGTGTTAGTTAATTTTGTGATTGTTCTCCTTGATCTTGGTCTGTACTTTCTAAATCGCTTGGCTTGAGTGGAATATACAAGCCCATACTAGGATTGAGTGGATAAATTATGAAATTGATCTAGTTATTCCATTTGCACATTAAGAAAAAACACATGAAAAGTTTAATTTCTAGGAGATATTAAATTGCCCTTTATAATCTAATAATTAGTAAATTTTGAATAAACAAATCTCCAAAACCAACTAAAACCAAATCAAATTTCCTTCTTAATCCCTCTACTTGACTCCTTTGATCCTCATAATTGTATTAAAGAATTCAATTTAGAGCTCCCTATTTCTTCTATTCTTCCCATCTCTTCTTCCCCGCTTTCTAAATGCATCATCTAATTAGGGTGGTTTGATCTTCATTGAAGATCAAATTAACTATAATTAGGGTAAAATTATTCATGAAGACCACAATTGAATTACCTTTCTGGCTTTCCTTAGACGATACCTCTACTTATCATTATACGTCTTAAGTTGAGGTTTTATAAATTTTATTGTATAAGCTAAAATTAACAACAACAAGGGATTATAAAATTGCACAATTTAACCCTATTTTTGGCTTATCAGGCATCAATTGAAAATATACAGATCAGAGATAAACTTCAAGCGTTAGTTGCACCAGCAATTCTGCCTCGGACAGTTCTTACTCTCCAGGTATTTTTCTGTACCTTTATTTGACCAGAATTGCCTCTTCCTAGATCGTTTCTTCTCGACAAACTTCCTGTTCCTTTTTTAAAACTTAAGATCTTTAGTTATGGAGTGTACCGGCATAAGTACTCTGAAATATTGTTAGATGTTTGATCATACAGATGTTAATCAAATTTATAGTTGTCGTCTTCCTCTGTCTTCTTCTCTGTTCTTCTTCTCTTTTCTTCTCACTTTTTCTTCTTCTCTTTTCTTCTTACTTTCTCCTCTCTTCTTCTCATCTTCTTCCTCCTCTCCACTCTTCAATATTTTTTCCTATTCTCTTCTTGTTTTCCTCTTTCTTCTTCTCTGTTCATCTCACTTTTTCTTCTTCTCTTTTATTCTCACTTTTTCTTCTTCTCTTGTCTTCTTAATTTCTCCTCTCTCTTCTCATCTTCTCTCCTCTCCTTGAGTTACACATCCCTTACATCAATGATCGTATAATGCATATTTTACATAAGCATTGTGTTTTATTTGTTGTTTTTCTCTATGTATGTAATGACCAAGTAAGTACAAACTGTTGATGGAGCCATGGGGAAAAGAAATTCTACGACGAAGGGAGTACTTTGATGGTCAAAGATTACAGAAGTTGCCAATTTTGTTGCAAAATTTTTGTGCTGAACTTCTTACCATTACATGTACTGATACTCAACATCCACTCAAGATTTATCATTACTTTGCATTTATTTTCAACTACATAAGGTAAAATAGTTAACCATTTTTTAAGTGAACTTCAAAATAATAACTAACAATCCATCAATTTATATAACATTCATAACTCTTCCATCGGCACTTAAAGACACTCTAAAAATGAAGTTAATTTTCCCCATGTCATATGAATTTAAAATTTCTTGAATATCAATTTATCCACAACAGCTAGTATTTTATGTGGTCTGTGCATAAAAGGCGTGTCTTCCGATGTTATTTTCAATAATTATAAGGGAAGAGAGAATTTTACATATGACATAATCAGGATTTATAAAAACCTGCGCAAATATCAGGTCAAATCATTTCATATTTTCCTCTTTATTGTATAGGTTCATAATGGATTATCGCTACAACTTACATTGTAATACTGTTGTGTATATATTTTCCTCACTGTTTTCAAACCCACTTATCCGATCATAATTTATCTGAGTTTATTTATCCAACTTATGCACATTTTATCACTCAATATTAAGATTAAAATTTAGTAATATCCAAGTCACCACACCTGAAGTAGATATTCAATACACAAAAGTCAATGAATGTCTATAACTTATTTGTTACTTGAATTAGACACCCCCTTCTCAAGTGCTCTAGTCCAAAAACTCTAAGTTAATGTAATTTGCAAGACACTTGATAGGGGAATGATCCATGTGTTTCTCCTATGTGTATTATGGGTCAGACTCATGTACACTTAATGGAAGAAAGCAAGCGCATTCGCCTTCATCCATCATCCATTTTCCCGTGACATAGCATGTAATCATTAATAATAATAAGGAATTGCATGTGATCATATACTAATAAGGGATTTTATAATGATAATACTACTAAGAAATTGCATGTGATCTTTAATATTCGAGTAGTATATAGGGAAATGTTTATGAATTTTTAGATAAAGATTGAGAGAGTTTTGATGAATTCCACTAGAACACCCCACAACAGTAATGAACAAACACCACTAGGTCTTTGTTGTAATGTTTAAGAAAGAAGAAAAAAAAAAAAGATTTTATGAGGGATTCTATGAAGGATGTTCTGACTATAGATTTTATTTAGGTCTCAAATTTTACTTATATGTAGTCGACATATATTAGTGATTTTAGAATTTTTTTGGAGAATTTTCAGAAGTTGTTTGGTAGGAGAATTTTGAGAATCAATGCATTGAGGAAATGTGTTTTTTAGAATGCCTAAATGAAGAAGATGGATTTATATGTAGTTTTATAAGGAAAAAGAGTGATTTTTATGGTATTTAATCTTAATATGTATATTGAATAGGAATTTTATCTTCCTAGATTTTATAATATGTATTTTTATATACTTTTAATTGGTTTAAATATATTTTAAAAAAATTTCAAAGATCAATTTTAGGAATTGCACCAAGATGTTTGTCGAAATGCATGAACGGATTTTTTATTTTTGGCTTTTGCTCAACATCAGCTTATTTTGATTTTGAGGAGATGGATTGAGGATGATTCCTCAATCCTTGATTAATATTCTACTAATACTACCTATCTACTAACTATAAAATTGAATTACTTACCGTATTCTGCAGCAGCTCCAGATCGCCAACAGCTCCAGATCCTGTTCCGGCCGAATCGTCCTTCACTAACTCTTCCCGTCTACTCCATCTTCCACTCTTCTCCCTCACTAATCCCCCTCAGATCACGGCTCTGTCACCGCCATTGACCAAGAGACCCGAGAGAAAAGAGACGAAGACGGAGGATTTTCTCCCCTGTCGATTTTATTTCAAAAGGTCAATTTAGAAATCAGGGGCAAAAAATCTTTTTTCCGGCGATTTAGTGTTTTATAGGTCAGGAACAGTCCAATGACCTTCCTGAACGGTGGGAGACAATTCTGGCGCCGTCTCCAATGACGAATCGGCGGATATCCGCCTTCTCGTTGCCAAGGCAAAGACTCTTGCGATGGAAACGGTGGTGGGAAGAAGAAGATGGTCGAGAATATTCTCAACCATCGGATCGTCTGTAAGAGGGAACAATGGCTACGATTAAATTGCAGCCGTGGACCCTTTTTAGCTCTAGTGGACCCTGCATAGTCAGCTCTGCCATGTCAGCCTTGACTATCTTTGTGCCCGCATCTGATTTGTCCACATTGGCGCTATGTGCTGAGCTGTCACCTGAAAGTAGAAGAAAAGAGAATTAGAAGACAATCTTGACTGTTCAATCTTCGAAAAGATTATCAGCGGTCAAGATTATATCGTTGATTTTAAGTAAGGCCCATGATTTCATGGGCTTGGGCTCAGGCTTTGCAAAGCCCACTAGATGTGTTTACACATGACTTGTATGTGTGTCGGCCCACAGGCCCTCGGAAGGCTTATCAAGTGTGATCTGGCCCAGCCCTATCCTCCATGGGAAAACAGTGTTTAACAAATCCCATATGGAATTTTTCATAAATCGCAACCAACATATAATTCGGAAGCCGATAACCATATGAATTAAAAAAAACATCACGGACTTACCTTGGGCGTTGGTTGTGTTACATTGGAGCTGCTTTGAAAGGCTAGCGTTGGCTGCACTTGTGGGTGTCGCCTTGCGGCTACGGCCTTGGCTCTGCGGCCTTTGCTATGGCTGTGCGCCTTGGAGGCTCCTATGGAACCTTCTTTTTTAAAAAAAAATTATTTATTTAATATTTTTTTATATATGGCATTACAGCTTCAGAAATAAATATCCGGATATCGGATATCGATATCTGGATATCGGTTTCGTCCTTACCCAACCGATATACATCTTCGATATCCGTCTACATCTAAAGGACGGATATCACCCGATATCCAATATCAGATACCAGACACTGTCCCATTTTTTGGGAAATCGGATATCAAATGGATATTGGTTTGACAAACCCTAGTGTCGCATAGTGTTCTTCTTATTCCTCTTGTCCTTCTCCTTCCTCTCTTTATGTATTGGATGCTGCAAAAAAATGATAAGAATTAAATAAACATATTTAAATTATGCCAAAGTAACGTTCTAAATAGTGAACTGAAATGTAAAATATACTATAATGGTAAACATGGTACAAATTATAATAAACCTCTTGAATTATAGCCTATAAAAGTCATAGAGAATGTGCAATGCAATGAGGGTGAAAACCTAGGCCCTCAGCGATGATAACCTTGGATAAGGACGAAGACATAAGTCATATAAAGAAGAAGATCACTCTCACATTGTCATCACAAGCCCAAAGGGTTGAGTGGTGCTTTCTATTTACTAGTCTTGATCTGAACACCACTCCTTCAATCATTCACTATTATAATAGAGGAGCTGGAGTTATCTGAATGAGCAAACCACTCCGCCAATCGTAAATAAGAAGAAAATTCAGCGATGTTTTGAGGGTCTACTTATTGATCTGAAATTATGGATGGATAGATGAAGTAAAGATATAATTACCCTCATAATATCAGCTCAAAAATAATTTTGTATTATTAGCCATCATTTTAAATTGAAGCAATCCGAGCCATCCAAATTTCTCTCACCTTTGATTTTCTCTGTCAGAGATCCAAGTGGTGGACTGCCAATATGGCATGAAAATTTGACAATACGCGGGAAAAGTAAAAAAGGCCTTTAAATAGTATAATAAGTTCAATTTTATATTATCTGACTTATTTTTTCTCATTTAATTTTATAAAACTCAATAAACATACAAAAAAATTGGGAAAATCAGAATTTCATTTTAAAATTCAATAAACCTCCAAAAATGTTTAAACAAATCTCCATATCTACTTTCATACTAATCAAATTATTTTATTTATGAATTCAATCTCAGGAAATTCCAAAAATTTTCGAAAATCAGGAATATCATACTTTATTTATAAAAATGTAATGAACCACCATAAAAGTTTAAATAAATATAGAAATCAAATTATCATCTCAATATTTTTGTTATGAAATTAATGTTATAAAATTATGTAAAATAACATAAAATAGAAAATTATGAATTTCATTCTAAAAATACAAAAAAATAAATTCCTTGATAACATTCATTTCAGATCTTTTGAATGAAGCTATACATATTAAGTTTATGAAAGCACAATCAAATTTGCATTTTATATAGTTATCATTCCCTCCCCATCTTTTTTTGTGTTGGCAAAAACCCCATGTCGGATGTGACCAACCCAAGGGTTGTGCTCATAGACCATTCCAGCCATGTCGTGGACGCCACCCAAGGGTGTTTAATATATGTGAGGTTGAGTTTTGAAAAGAGTTTATAGGCGTGAGAGAGCGTAAGTATCCCAATTACACAAGGACCCCATTCTCCCACGCCCATGACACAAAGGAAAAAGATAAAATAGTGATATCACTGCATGTCGCAGTCGAGACCTCATGTCCCCCAAAGTTGGCAATGGGTGGAGCAGTTGTAATGTTCGTATTCATCAGGTATCAACTTAAAGCTTCGTGAATGGGTACAACATCTGGCAAGACATCATGTACTCCGCCTCCAATGTTCATGCGATATGCCACTCATGGGGGTCGTTATTCGCAAGAGTCTGGCATGTGCATAGAGCTAGCAGACTGAGTCTCTCGATGCAATGGCTTGATTCAGAACTACACGTCGAGATCGAACGACCGTACCAGCGTCAATTGGGAAGGTGTAATGCAAGTGGATGCTGATGCGGATGCGACAATAAAATCAATGAGAACTATATGAACTTGATATCGAAAGACACCAACGACCAATAAATCACAATAAAAGAATCATGGATATGCCACTAGGCTCCCTATTGTTGGGTTCTATAGGCCTTGATATGGATAAAGAACTCATAATGATCCACAGCGAAAGACATAAGCGGAATTGTACGGCATTGATAAAACCATTGAAATGAAGTACGTTGGCAGGGATCGAATCCGTGATTTCTTGGGTCCCTAAGCAAAACGAGTCAAGCTGCTCAAGTGTGCAGCCTCTAGACATATCCATATGATCCTCGGCACGTTAGACCTCCTCCTTCTCATTGACGAGCCCCGTTCTACCTCCATCGTCTTTATGTTGTGCCAATCGCATCAGGCATGGAGAAGAGTCATAGGGAGAAGGGAGGAGAAGGGGAAGGCCCCTGAACAATTCTGGCCTGGATGAATTTTGTTCAGGGCCTTCCCCTATTTATACTAAGTGGGTAGTTTTCGTAAAAAACCCCACAACTTAAGTATATCTTCTGATGTCCAAAACACCATTTGTGTGTGACCCTCTAGGCCCATGTATAAGTCTATTCAATGACTCCACTAGCCCAATAACCTTTATTGGCCTTCCAAATTGATTCACTAACCATCATATATATTAATTAATATCGGATTGATTTAACCCAATCAATTGGTTGAGTCTCAAACACATGGGGTGCCAAGCTACACCTCACGCTCTAGAAGATACACAGGAGTGTATATCAACTCACTCATGGAACCCTCCACATCATCGGATACCGTGTACATATAATCCCTCATCCACTTGTCGCTTCTTCGACGACTTAGGGTATGGTCAACTGTCAAACTGATGGGGGACCATCTTGTCAATGATGCCGCACAACATCATCAACCCCTTCAAACCACCCGAGCGACGTCCGCAACGAAAACTTCAATTACCAAGCCTAGCTACGGGCCGCGCGCACTTATTTCTTATTTTCATATGTGTTGTTTTTCTGAGCTGTTGGATGGGCCACCATGCTTGGGCCTCGTCCATCGTCATTGTTATTTCCATTAGAGCTACGTGTGTGGAGCCGTCTCGTGCTGAGACGGTTTTTTTTAACCACTCGACCCACTCAGACATTCCCCCCCCTACATTATACAAAGGGAGGCATGCCCAAGAGGAAGATTGGAGTTCTTTTGAAAATTTGGAAGTTTCTGTTCATCTGGGCTCTCGCCCTGTCCCTTTGGGAGTTTTCTTTCATTATTCTAGCTGATAGATCGTGGGAATGCCACCGCGTCCGTACCTCTGCTGTCACGCCAATCTTCATCGGAAGGACGATGCCATCGCCATCTCCCATTGGTTGCTGCTAAGACGTCCCTTGGAGTTCAATCAAGAATTTGATTCTTGATTGTTGACGATCAAGAAATTCAAGAATCTGCCGCCTTGACGATTCTTGATCTTCCTGGTCACTACCACCAACGTCGCTGCCGAATTGCTGCCATCGCCGCCAACATCCACCTGCGTTGCCGCCTTCATCCTTACCAGTGCCCTCCCGCGACACCTCGCGCATGCCCCTTTGTGAGCCGCCATGCCCTGTGCATGCCACGCCCTTCGCGGGCCACGCCCTCAACTTTGGCACCTCGTTGCCTTAGCGTCCGCATACACCACGCATCCCATCACGTGTGACGCTCGCACGCCAACGCCCCCGCTCACCGCCAACCCTCGTGTCTCCACGCGCTAGCTCGTGCCACACCCACACGCCGTCGTGCCTTGCGCGTCGTCGTGCCTTGCGTGCCATCACGCCTCGTGCGCCTCCGTGCCCAGCACGCACCGTGCCCATTTCACGCACCCATGCACACCAACGCTCACATCACCCTACGCCCCACGCATCCCACACCCTACGTGGTCGCCCCACTGGTCGTCACGTCATAATTGTGCCATTCCGCTCATCTGGAGACGCCTACACCACAGTGCACATTGCACTCGCTTGACACACGCCTTGCTCTGGGGTTCATTCTCTCATCATGGACAACGAGTTTAAACCGACCAGGTTCTGTCATCCCCTTACTCCTAATTCACAGTCAAAATTACTTTCTACATTTCTGTCGATTTGTGTCCCTCTGCCGCCCAAACTGAATCGATAACATAGGATTAGCCACCCTTATCAAGAGGCAGAATTTTCTTGATGAAGAACGATTAAATCCTCCGGTAGAGGACTAGGATGCCTTTGGGTATTAAATATACCCCTCACTCCTCCTCATTTGAAATTGGTCCGAAGGGACGTTGGGAAGATCTGAACTGATCAGATCAACTCTATGTCTTTAATCGATCATCGGACTCATCAGCGTTGTTGCATATTATTCATTACTTTTGCATGCATTAATCACTTGAACTAAGTTTTTAAATACTTTTCAAACTGTCATTTGTGTTGTAACACGAACCGACAATCCCGATATACCATGTTACATCATATTGGTAGCAGAGCCGGTCGTGTTAATTTTAACACAGCCAGTAGCATATGACTATTTTTGCATCTGATTTGCTTAAGTGATTTCACGAAATATTTTCAAAATTCATTCACCCATTACTTCACGTCATAACACTGCATATAGAACCTGTAGTTTTCCTAGACGTGGTAGTTGATCAACATGGTGCAAACACGTGCTCAAGTACGGTCCACCTTAAAAGATGTATATGTAGAAGAGGATCTAATATTCGATCCCGACATAGCGGATCCTTCACCCGAGGAGGCCCCAACAAGAACACCATAATGAACCTGACAAGGGGGGGCTGAATTGCCACCGCCATCTACTAGGGATACCACTCCACGGATCCCAATTTCTGATAGGGGGGTCTCCACACCCATCCCACCGGCTCGGTCCGAAGACCAGCATTCAGCCGTATCGGCGCCAGCGTCCAGGCCATTGCCGTACGGACAACCTGCCACACGTATAGCGGACGAAGTTCCCCGTCGACCGAGCAAGGCTCTGATGAGTGATGACTCTCAAATATGTCATCAAATAATTAAACTTTTTAGTTTTCATTCATCAAGATTATAATGTTAATTCATGCTAATATCATGCATATGCATCATTTTATAAAATCACTAACCCCACTTGATCCTTTGAATCAAGTGGAATATATTTAACATTTTATGGTTAGTAAACATTCAGAGACAAGTTAAGAAGATCAAGGATAGAGACGAGGATCAAGAGGAGCGGGCAAAAATTCAAAGAAGCAGAAATTACGAAAATGCCCCTGGGCATGACTTAAGAGAAACCTATAAATACTCTCTTGAGAGTTGATTTTAGGTTGTCCAGAATTTCTCTCAAGGAAGCTAGGGCTTGGAGAGAAAGGATTTCTGCAGACCCTCCAAGGCTGATGAGCATTGGAGCTGGGAGAGAAGCAAGCCGAGGAGTAGCTGGAGCACGACGATCGCCGCCTTGCCCGGAAGGAGTGACACAAGGAGGCGTGAGCGTTTCAGTTTTGGTACAATCTTCTTCTCCCTTCTAAGACAATCAGGGTTGGGCTGAAGATCACAAGCTGTGTCTTCAGCATTTCCAATTTCTGTTGTTCCTTTGGTTACGTTTGATTTCGAATCCCATAGTTGATTGAACCGTTTTCCATTCTGTCTAGCAAAAATTTCATTGTTCTCGCATCCGATCGTGAACTCCTTCCCTGCAGAACTTCCAACTGCTAGCAACCCAGGCCTCAGCCTAGGTTGCCAGCAATCCAAGCAGCGAGCAAGCTCGCCTGCGCGAATCAGCACCGCGAGCAGGCTCGCCGCGCGCCGCAGTGCCGCGCGCAGGCTCACCCGCACGCAGCAACGCCGCGCATAGGCTCGCCCGCGCGCAGCAGCGCCGCGAGCAGGCTCGCCCGCGCGCAGCAGCGCTGCGAGCAGGCTCGCCCGCGCGCAGGCGTTCGCACGCGCACAAACACCCGCAGGGTGTTTGCTCAATTGCCTCACAGGGCATAAGCGAACCGTCAACAAAGAAAATTTCTCTGCTGACGGTTCTGCTCAATTGAGTTTGCCAAGATATCTCCGTAAAACTTAACTGAAGATAATTTGACTGAAGAATTAGCTGAATCCATACTTTTAAGGAATTCTCTGCAACTTATTCTGAAGAAAATTTCTACAGAGATTAACACTTGGAATTAGAGAACTGAATAGACTGATTTAATAGAAAAGAATTTTCCGCTGTTTTCTTTGCTTCCTGTGGATTGACCCTTGCTTGCCAAAGGCTGTGAGGTTATAAATTTCATTGCATAAGCTCAATCCTCACACGAATTCAACTGATAAATAACCAGTAAAAAAACACCCTAAAATTGAGCTCATCAATGAGGAACAATTCAACGCTGCCTCTACCATTTGAAGAACATCCATCAACCTGGCCGCGTTAAGGCGGACCTCCAGCGCGTCAGCAGCGAAGTGAACGCCAACCACACTGGGAGAATCACCGGAGTGGTTCACCACCACCTGAACGGTACCACCATCAGCGATACCAAGAAGAACGTGCTTATCTGCCGGATAGGAACTTCCATCAAATGAAAGGTAGACACGCTTATCGAACTGATGGATCTGTTCCCCACGGGCATCATGTGACAGAACCCCGTTATGACTCACGTGGATATTTAGTTGGGGTGTTTCCTACTCCTTACACGGGTCCTACTCCACCCACCGCACCAAATGCGCAATCTTATCCTATGGGATTAGGCGGACCATCATATATGTCGGTCCCACCTCCTCCACCGGTTCCATACAGTCCACCTCATGGGCAAGCAATGAATTATGGACAACCACAAGGTCCGTTATCTGCTCCTTACGGAGCATCATCCATCCCGCCTATGATGCCACCACCGTATTCAACAGAATACCCCCCGGTACCACCACCGAAATACCGAGTTGAACCACCATCCTGGCCGGTTCAACAACCTACCTATGTTCCGCCTCCAAACTATGGACAAACTGTTCCCCTGGCGCCACATCTAAACCCACCCCCATACGTGCATCCCACACCTTGCGGGCACGGGTTTTACACTCAGCAACCAGTTCAACCAGTTGCTCCCGAACACATGGAGTATTACGGGACGCAGGATGTCAGACGACAACCGCCTGCCCGTCGTCACTTAGGGGACGACGACAGAGAACGCTGCATCAAGGTGTGCCATGCAGCCATTTGGCCTTTTTGTCCAATTAAAAATAGACATTTGTGCGCCACCTGTACACATGCAGGCCACGTGCACAAATGGCACAATGTGATTATGCCACGCTGCTTGATGCATTGTTGACCATTCCAAAGAGCAAAAAAGAAATAATATTTTAATCCTCGATCCAAGGACTGCATTTATTACTAAAAAAATACCCCCGTTTTCTTATGGGTCCACGTCACCTGCGCCAAGAAAATTAAAAAATATATATATATATTCTAAAATGCATATAAAATGAAATAAAAGCCCAAAAAGTTCAAATAAATATACATTTTGAGTTGGAAAATTCATATCTTTCCAAATTTAATGTCAAAAATTTCCAAAAAAAATCATATTTTGACTCAAAAATCGTTGTCTTTCAGAATCTTTTGTTAGAAAAATTGCCAAAAATACATAAATTTTAAAATATCATTATAAAAAATGAATTTAATCATTTTATGCTTGATAAGATGCATATATAATTAATTGAATGGAAATAAACATGTAAATATAGTCATATTAAGCTAATAAAAATGCAAGTTATCAATTAGGCAATAGGTGGTACCAGGCGATGGGTTCATAGTAACCGTTACTTGATTCGGCTCATGACATCCTTTGTGTTCATGGTGGACCCAACAAGATGAGAATTGGTTTTGCCTTTTCCATACCTCTCATAGTATGTGTACTATGGTAATGTGTAGATAAGGGCTAAGCTTACATCGTCTTGACAAGATAAAGAACTTGTCACAACACTCTACCGGTGTTAGTGTAGTATGGGAACAGAAAATTTAACGCCAATGGTCAGTAAAATGGCGATAACATTCCATAGTAATCTCACTATGGAAGAAGAAGTAATCCATAGTCTCAGCCTGAGAAGGGACAGGGCAACAATGGCAATGCGAACTAATGGGGTGACCAATACGGGTCGACCGGTCATGAGTAAATAGACAACGGTGCATGAATCTCTATGGGAAGAACGAGATGTGGGTGATAATCGTTGGATGCCAAATGTGTCAACCCCAAGCCTGTGAAGGGACTGTGAAGGGAATCTCTCTCAAAACTTATTCCAAGAGGAATATACAAGAGAAACTCCCATCAGGCATGAGTGTCAAAATAAGACGGTTAGGGGAGGTCCCCATCTCAATGGCCATAGACGTCGGTAAGAACTCTAATGGAAGTCCATGTTGCTCCTACAGGAGTCTCATGTTCATCGTTAGAAATTGGGCCACGGTCAACTATAGTTGTCCGTGTAGAAAAGTAGGGTGGTGAGCTAAGACAGTATCCACAAACCAAGTATCATACGAAGCACTAATCGTGCTTTGGTCAATGAGCCAGCGGGTTAGTGTGGATATCTCTATCCAGTTGCACTGTAAAGTATGCCACTGTTTGGGGCTGTTGATATCAAACTCACGGTGAGCCCACTTGCCGTATTTGACCGATATAAAGCACCCAGACGGAGAGCTTGTGGTACGCATATGCCACACAAGCTTATTTTGAAGCATATCTTGGATGTATTGAGGATGTTTGATCCTTAGACCCCCCTCATTCCTCAGTCAACATGATTTATGCTAAGAGACCCGATGATGTTGATGGCCTCCCCCTAAGTGACCCGACCATACAAAGTGCACACATTGGTGCTCCACGAATCAAAGAACAATGAGAGATATAGAGTGTACCGCTAGGATATACAATATGATGCTAATGAGGATGTGACATATGAGTTGAATGTGCCCTCCAGGGGATATAAAATGGAGTTTCCATCTTTCGAGTTTCTTTATCAGCTTGTCCAACAAGGCATCAAAATAATGATACAATATGTGATCAAGAAAGATGAGACATCCAAGATAGTTGAAAGGTAGGCATCCTCGTGAGTATTGACTGTAATGATGGATGATCTCTAAGCGTTTTATGGTTGTAGATGGTCCTACCATAAAGTTGTTCTTCAAGGCATTTACGAGCTGGCCTAGGGCCCTCTTGTACACAATAAGTACACTCATAAGCCCCTCAATGGATTTTTTAGAACTATTAAGGAAAATGATCACATCATCTGTGAATAGTGAATGTCAAATGACCGGGCAACCCCTTTTTAGATAATATGGATGGATGAGACCTCAAGCGATCCCTCGTGTGAGTGGGTGGGTGAGATATGAAAAGGGTGGGTGAGATAGGGTCACCTTGTCGTAGACCACACGTGGTAGTGAAGAAAAGAGTGGAGATTTCATCCACCAATAGAGAGAAATGATTCTCTCTAATACAATGAGTGCAATAGTGAAACCAAAGCATCACAACAATCTGGAAAGGAAAGTCCATTGGACTCTATCAAAGGCCTTTTCCATATCGAGTTTCACCTCTTCCCAATCTTAGATTCCATTCAAATGCAATGATGAGGCACATATTTCCCCTCAAAAAAATGACAGGATCAGCAAAATATATAGTATACAGTGATATAAAAATTATAGATGACAAAAGAAGTGTGAGTTACCTTGCACTAACTATTATCATTGGAAACTTCCTTATCACAACCAATATAGTGAAGTCGTGCATTATTGGCATGCAATCAACACTCTACAATGACAAGAAGTACAATGCTTTCCATACTGAGGGATAGCCTTTTGAACTTGATGATTGCACATCTAAGAGAGGAAAAGAACTCATTTGAGTGCTAGTTGCGCATACAGAATGAAATTCTTGCACATTGAAACTAGTCGAGGTTAATTAGACATGCCAATGCATACCCACAATCCCAGCATTATCACATTGTCCTTCCTCTCCAATGTATTGAGGTAAGTTATCCAACTTTTTGGTTGGGAGGGAAAACATTGTTCCCTTTCATTGTGGGGGGAGCCCATTGATGAGTTTGGTGAGCTAATCTTCTTCTTCATGGCCACTTGATGATACATCCAGGTCCCCTCGAAGGGGTCATAGTCGTTGCACATATACAAAGTTGTCACTAGTGATACTAAGGTCTAGGGATGACCCCTCATTGGAAGGGTAAAAATTGAACACTATTGTGGTTACATATTTCTTTGATATCATCATCTCATACCTCACTAGCTTATTGTTTATACTCAAGCATGCTTGCCAAATTGATGGGACCTGCCTACAGGTTAGTTTCTCCTTAAGGTAGAGTAGCATATGTTACAAGCCATTGTAGATTAGTATCAATATATATTGTCAATGCCTGTAAAATGCTTTTTGAGTCACTAACAAGTTTTTCACTCTGTATAATTACCCTAGGATGTCACAAAAATCACACATCTCCCACTCATCACAAGAGACTTGCATATCATTATCTATCATAGTCAAGATTTGAGCAACCATCAAATGAATGATGTCATTCTCCATCGTGTCATTCAGCATGTCATGTGTACTTTTCCACCATGTTGGACAGTCTATTGTGATCTATTTATGATTATTTTTTTACAAATATTTGTGTGTCTTAATTTTCGTTGGTGTTGCTGATTGATATCATTAACCAAAGGCTCTGAATTGGGTGATAGCATCTCCCAATACAAGGTTACGATCATCAATCACTACGTTGGCCTCCATTGCCTCACCTCATGAATGTTATCCAAATGATCAATGTCGGCTTCATATGCAAAATCATCTCCATCAAAATTAGTCCATGTCCACAACACAACGGAAATGTAGTGTCACTAAGATGCACAATGATTTTGAGGCAGTTTGGACAACAGTCTTTAACACATGAAACATACCAATCCATTCTGAAATACTTATTCAATGTCGTAAGCTCTATTGCAATTAGCATCATTATCCACTCATTGCTTGTAGCATTGTGTGTGGCACTAGCAACAATCTCCAGTGAAAATTGGTAAGCTTTCTAAGATTAAGATGAGAAAAAGTGGGAGGAGAGATTGGTTTATTACCAACCTTCGGTTTGATCCCAAATTCATCCAATGACTAGAGCACAATTTCACTCTTACTCTCGCCATTTTACTTCCCCAAGAGCTCTCAAATTGCAACCACATGCTCAGACAGTTCCCATTGAATGTCCACCAAATGAACAGTGATGTTGGTTATGCCACATAAATTATCAGCGGTCCAAGCATCTATTGTCAAGGATACCCTGGTGATAGGGAACACCACCTCCTCGACGTGACATCTCTCATATGACGGGATGGATGACGAGTAATGCTGGACAATAGCATGGTGTGGAATTCATCAGGTCTCTCATCCTGTCATGCATCCAGGATTTTGTCGAAATCCATCATGTTTTTGTCCTACATCACAGGAGCGCTCAGCCTGCCCTCGTCTCCTCACTAGATGACGTCCTGTCATAGGGGACAAAAGGATATATAAACATTAAACATTTTACATGTTTAATTTTAAAGTTTTTTGTTCTCCCTCTATCTCTCTCTCTCCCGGTCATCTCTCTTGGACTCCTCTCTCTTATGGACTCCCTCTCTCTCTCTGTCTCGAACTCCCACTCTCTTTGTCTCCCTCTCACTTGGACTAAATCTCTCTCTTTTGGTCACCCTCTCTCTCTCCCCTTCACTCTCAGACGCCCTCTTTCTCTCCCTCTCTCTCTCTTTCAGTTTCCCTCATTCTCGTACACACACTCTCTCTCCCTCTCCCACTCTCTCTTTCAGTCTCCCCCACTCTCAGATGCCCTTTCTCTCTCCCCCTCTCCCTCTCTCTCTTTCGGGCTCCCTCTCTCTATCTCTCTCTCTCTCTCTCGATCTCCCCCTCTCTCATCTCTCTATCTCTCAGTCCCTCTCCATCTCTCACTTACAATATCTCACCTTTTATTATAAACATAACACAATGTTATTATCCCCTTTTTCCTTCTTCCCCCTTTTTTCATCATTTAAAATTATGTCACCATTGTCATCTGCGATGGCCATCCTGTAATGTCACCTGTTTGAGGCCCTCCATCACCATCATGTCACCCATCACAGGTATTTTGGCATGTCATCCATCACAGTCAAGTAGCTAAAAACTTCATCCGTCACTGGTCCATCACCGTGACAGATGACTTTTGCTGTTCTTTACTTGGAGACATTCACTAGGACGTCTACTACCTTCTAATCACCTCATATCATTTTTGTGTCATGACAAACATCACCTTCAAAATTGGCGGGTCGATATTTTTCATAGTGCATATTTCCACATGATATCGAGTCCGTCTTCCATGATTCTCCCTGGTGATTTTGTGAGATAAACAAATTACACTATTATAATACTTTTTGTTCTCCCTATGCTCTTCATCATAGATCCGCTCTGGTCGTACATCTTAGGGATGTAGCACTGTTCATTACCAATGCCCCATAAATGATCATGTACTCTAGAATGTTTGAACTGCAGATGTTGCCTTAAGGCCTTCATAGATCCGTCTTTAGGCCTCAATCAATTACAAATGCCTAATTTTAAGGATACCACAGGTAGACAATTTAGATGTCAACATGAATGCCTGTTGATGATGACACGGTCATTGTGATTTTATCATGCATCCATATGCATCAACATCCTCCAGAAATGGCTTGTACCTAGACTTCCTCCAACACCCCACGAGAAGCTTATAACACTTTTCACATGTTCTTGCATGTTAGATGTAGGGAACGACACGTCCGGGACGTGACGCCTGGATGTGACAGAACGGATGACGAAATGTGACAGACGGTGACGTGATGCTAGTGGGGTGTCCCAGCATCACGTCACCGTCCCGTCACGCATCCCAGCATTTGCAAAAAAAACCGTCACATTCCTGTCACGCGTCCCTCCATAGGGCGTTCCGTCACGTCCCCGTCACCATGACTGCGTCCCCGTCACCATGACTGCGTCACCGTCACCGGTGACGTGAATAAAACCATATTCAGAGGACAGAGAAACGGACGGATATATCTCCAATTATTTATAAGCGGCGTCGGTTTGCACTCGCAAAAAAATAGGGACTTCTGTGCAAGATGCCAGGAAATCAAAATGGCAACATCACGTGGCAAAATCTCATCCGTCGGCCAGCTAAAATAATGATTTTTATATGTATTCATGATGAGATAAAAAATTAGGAATCAACTTATGTAATAGAGTTGATTCCTAATTTTTCAAAAATTTCACTTTTCAAAAATTTCGTCACAGGCGTCATTAGTGACGGCCATTCTGTCACG